>NW_027495194.1:0-255819 GCF_021521415.1 Bidens hawaiensis | reverse complement strand
ATCAGTATGTTAAATTGGATGCCGAATTTAAAACCTTGAAAGAAGATCATCATTTTACAAAGACAAGAGAAAATAATTATAGAATAAAAATTAAAGCGTGTGAAAAGGACGTTAAAAGTTTAAAAACAAAATTAGCTGAAAAAATTGATGTGATCGATCTATGCTACGATGTTTTAGAAGAGAAAACCAAATTAATCGCTGAAAAAGAAAAACAGATTGCTGACCACCAGGTAAAAGTGGTGGAACTAAATAGGAAACTGGAGCAATTCCGGAATTCCTCTGCTATTCTTGATCACCTCGTCAGTGATCAAGGTTCCTCACCTAAGAGGGGAGGAATTGGTTACCATGAGGTTCCACCACCATATAACCATAATTATACTTTCAATCCTAGTGTTCATGAATCTGTTAATTTTGTAGCTGATCAGACAGGTACTGCTAAGGAAACTGGTAAAGTACCGGAAGTTAGTAAAGGCGAAACAAGTTCGCCTGTCTCAAAAATTAAAATTTCAAGTCCAGTCTCATCTGATTCGGTTAAGTCATCCGAGTCGGGTAAGACAAAAGAGAAGGAAGTATTACCCACTAGTGGAGAAAAGGTTAAATCAACTCAAAAGAGTACTCCACTCAACCCATATGTCCCACCTTATGTGAGACGTACGGGTGGTAATACTGCCTCCACATCTAAAACATCTGCTGAAAAGAAAGCTGAATATAGATGTTGTTTTAGATGTAATCAAACATGGCACCTTGTTGCTGATTGCCCTTTGAAGCAGCGTTTCAGAGAGGTGAGGCCGTCGAAAACTGAGACTAAGGTTTCTGGAAATCGTTTTAAATGTTAAAAATGAAAACCATTCAAATTTGAAATATAATACAGGTTTTCAAAGAAACACATCTCGTTTTTATACCACTAATAACCAAACCAAATGCTATAATTCTTTTGATTCTATTAATGATCGTCGGTTTGGTTGGCCTCACTATCAGTCTCCAAGGAGGTATCCTGTTAGGACTCGTGAAAAATTTCCTAATGCTAACTATGGTCAGTCAAGGTGTGTGAGTTCTGATAAGAAGGTTAGTCGACCCAAGACCAAGAGGTCTTGGGTCCCCAAATTTTAATAATCTTTTTGTTTGTGCAGGAACAGTTGAACAGGGCGTCCAAGAATCTTTGGGTTGTGGACAGCGGCTGTTCCCGGCACATGACTGGTAACAAGAATTTGTTACAAGATTTAAAACCTGTTCAGGGAGCAAGAGTCAGTTTTGCTGGTGAGAGTGGAGGCAGAATAACTGGAAGGGGTACGGTAACTAACGGGAAAATGACGTTAGAAAATGTGAACTTTGTTGAAGAGCTGAAGCACAATCTGCTGAGTGTGTCGCAGATTTGTGATAAAGATTATACCGTACACTTCACGAAGACTAATGCGATTGTGTTGAAGCCTGGTTTTCAAATACCAGAGGAGTGGATAGTAATGAAGGCTCCACGTGATCGAAATACGTATATGATGGATTTAAGTTCAAATGAAATGTCAACGGAAGAATCGTGCCTTTTGACGAAAGCAAGCGAATCGGAATCTGAACTGTGGCACAGGAGAATGGGGCACATTCATCTTCGGAAGATGAACCATATTGTCAGACATGGGCTTGTGTTGGGTGTTCCCTTAAAAAGTTTCAATTTTGAAGACAAATGTCTTGCATGCAAAAAGGGAAAGCAGCACAAGAAGTCCCATCTCACCAAGAAAGTAAACTCAATTGCTAGTACACTAGAGCTGCTTCACATGGATCTCTTCGGTCCTGTGAATGTAAGAAGTCTAGGTGGTACAACTTATTGCTTGGTGATTACTGATGACTACTCACGATACTCGTGGGTATACTTCCTGAAATCAAAGGACGAAACTGCTCTACTGGTGAAGAATCTGATTACCAAAGTTGAGAACATTATGGATAAACGAGTGAAGTTCATCAGAAGTGACAATGGTTCTGAGTTTAAAAATTTTGAAATGGAGATCTTCTGTCTGTCAAGAGGAATTGAACACCAATTCAGCGCTCCGTATACTCCGCAACAGAATGGAGTGGCTGAAAGGAAGAATAGAACTTTAATTGAAGGAGCCAGGACGATGCTGGCTGATTCGAAGCTTCCGGTGGTGTTCTGGGCTGAAGCTGTTTCTACAGCTTGCTATGTCCTGAATAGAGTGTTAACGGTAAAAAGACTTAATAAAACATGCTACGAGCTGATGCATGGAAGAAAGCCCAATTTGTGTGGACTTGAAGCTTTCGGGTCCCCGTGTTCAATTTTAAAGGCACATTCAAAGTTTGGTGAAGCAGCCGATGAAGGAATCTTAGTCGGCTATGAAGTTGGGACTCCCAACAGGCGTGTCTTTAATACAACGAACGACAAGGTTGAAGTGGTATGTAACACCGACATTACGAGTTACAGATCGCCAAGACCGAGCATCGGACCTCCTGGGATTTTCGACTATGATAGGCTCTTCAAGTCTTTTAACATACCTGATTTGGTTCGTACATAAGAAGAAGAACGAGTTGCTACGAAGATGATTCTAGATGAGGAGGAAAATTTGGCACATAGACAGCTATTTGATGATTGTCAACCTTCCTCATCAAATTCTATCGGTTCCCCTGCTGTCTCTCCTGAAGATGAGTTTATCAATCCTTTTCACTCTCAGCCAGAAACAACCATTGATGAGCTCTCTACTAATTTAGAAGATAATTTGCATGTCGGTGCTGTGCCGACCACAAGAATTCACAAAGATCACCCTCTGGAGAATGTTATAGGTGATGTGTCCTCCAGTGTACAAACCAGAAGTAGCTTGAATGAGCACACCTGTGTTTATACAAGCATTAAGGAAAGGGGTATAATGAACGAATGTTTGTACTCATGCTTTATTAGCCAGATTGAACCGAAAAATTATCAAATGGCACTTAAGGACAGCTCGTGGGTCGAGGCCATGCAAGAAGAGTTGGCTCAATTTAGGAAGATGGATGTTTGGACTTTGGTTGAAAAACCAAGGAATGTGCATGCAATAGGCACAAAATGGGTGTTCAAGTGCAAGAGAGATGAAAAGGGGATTATTATAAGAAATAAGGCGAGGCTGGTCGTTAAAGGATTTAATCAGCAAGAGGGGATAGATTATAATGAAGTGTTTGCTCCGGTGGCCAGGTTGGAAGCGATAAGATTGTTTTTGGCGTTTGCTGCTTTCAAGAAGATGAAAGTGTTTCAGTTGGACGTGAAGAGTGCTTTCCTCAATGGGAAAGTTGATGAGGTTGTGTATGTTGAGCAACCTCCGGGTTTTCCTGACCCAGACTTTCCTGATCACGTATACAAGTTGAGCAAGGCGCTGTATGTATTACATCAGGCACCTCGTGCCTGGTATTCAACGTTATCGGACTACTTGCTAGAGAATGGTTTTGAAAGGGGTTTGATTGACAGCACACTGTTTGTGAAGAGAGATGGAAGTGACTTCCTGCTAGTTCAAGTCTACGTGGATGACATCATATTTGCTGCATCAAGAGTATCCATGTGTCAGGAATTCGAGGCCGTTATGAAGAAAAGATTCGAGATGAGTGCTATGGGTGAACTAACGTTCTTTTTAGGATTGCAGGTTGATCAAAAGAAGGATGGGATGTTCATTCATCAAACAAAATATGTTCATGATGTCCTCAAGCGTTTCAAGATGGAGGACTCTTCTCCATTTGACACTCCAATTTGCGTCAACCACAAGTTGGGAGCTGAAGTAGACGGTGACGCAGATGTGGACCCAACTCTGTATCGGGCTATAATAGGTTCTTTGATGTATTTAACTGCTTCTAGGCCTGATATAATGTTTGCTGTTTGTCTTTGTGCTCGTTTTCAGGCAAACCCAAAGGAATCTCACATGAAGGGTGTGAATAGGATTTTGCGGTATCTCAAAGGCAAGCCGAAGCTA
This sequence comes from Bidens hawaiensis, assembly GCF_021521415.1. Classification (NCBI taxonomy): domain Eukaryota; kingdom Viridiplantae; phylum Streptophyta; class Magnoliopsida; order Asterales; family Asteraceae; genus Bidens; species Bidens hawaiensis. Next base: position 251,887 of record NW_027495194.1, on the reverse strand, counting down.
GGGTTGTGGTACCCGAAGGGAGGAGACGTGGAACTGGTTGCTTATACGGATTCTGATTATGGAGGATGCAATCAGAGTCGGAAGTCGACAACAGGAGGATGTCAGTTTCTCGGTGGAAGATTAGTTTCATGGCAGTGCAAGAAACAGACGTCAGTCGCAATCTCAACGTGCGAAGCTGAATATATGGCAGCATCCAACTGCTGTTCTTAGGTTTTGTGGATTCAGCAACAATTGCGCGACTATGGTCTGAATTTCTTACTCACTCCTATTTTAATTGACAACACTGCTGCCATCTCAGTAATTAACAATCCCGTGAAACATAGTAAAACTAAACATATTGACATTCGTCATCATTTCATACGGGATTGTGCTGAGAAGAAACTGATTAAGGTCGAAAAGGTCGATACGCTAGAAAATTTCGCTGATTTATTTACAAAAGCGTTTGATAAATCCAGATTTCAAAACCTAATTGAGCTGAACGGGATGATCAATCCCGAGTAACCATGTTTTTATTGCGTTTGAAAAAAAAAACGTCACTATTGCTTAAAATTAGTCGGTTACCTTAGTTTGATGGACATATCCTCGGATATGTTTTGGTCCTCGTTTCTACTTGTAGAGAATGAGGGTCGCCATTAACCAGACGACTGAAAGTGACCGGGGCGGTTATGATGTGTTTTCTTTCTGTCGCTGAAAATTAGTCTGTCATACTTAGTTAGAAGGACACATACTTGTATGTGGTCGGTCCAGTTGATCCATTGGATCTTCAGGATTGCCGTTTACCTGAAGGCTTTGACGTGATCGGGGCGATTGAAGTCAAAAGTTTTTTAAAGGGAAATGAAATTACTTTTCAAGTCTGTTACTTCGTAAGAAGTTCGTTAGCTATGTTAAACGGAAATTTGATCTAACCTTGGAAAATGATATATATACTGATTGTGTGTGCTTAACTAGTGAAGTTATTAGGCTTAAAAGGCTTTAGGACAATCATTGTATGTCATGGCAACTTTTTATGGTGCGTAAAAGTAGATGTGATACAAACTAATTTTACTTGATTTTACGTGGAAACTCCTTAAGAGTTTTGTGTGTCTTCATATATATCTTTTCGAATGATAGGCAGAAAAGCGATTACCCAGTCATACACGAGCCCATGTGTGTTCTGATTCCCGTGAAGAAAGCGTTTCAAGACACTGCAGTGATCCAGATTCGGGACTTGCAGTTAATTTCTACTTTGAAGTCTATGTTGTTAAAAAAAAAAAATAAAAAAATATATATATTTGGAGTTATTGTAACATTTTAGTGATCATAAAATCAAGACTTCTCTATCTTAGAGTAAGAAGAAGAACGGGAACCAGAAGGAGAGTACATACAAGTTAATCAGACACTATGGGTCGAAGTCAATTCGGGGTGACTTGGGGAAAGCCAAATACGCTTTGAGGATAGATAGGAGGCATCAATATTTCTGAGTTGTTGCACACTTAAATTTTAAGGATTAATTGAACCTAACTCGTATCACAGAAACGATGAAAACCATCTTAAGTATATTACCTGCTTACAATCTGTCTCTATATGTCATAATACAGCTAAACACGGATCTATGTAACAGTCACGTAGTTAGTATGATTCCTGTTATGATCTTTTCTGAAACGTGGTGTCCCTGACTAGGCTGAAATTTGATCCCTTATTCGTTAAAATTTTTATAAGTTTTTCCTATTTTTGTAGTTGTATTATTTTATTACTGGTTACTTAGACATGATCATTTTTGTTTAACTCTTTTTGGAAGTTTCAAATGTTAATTGCAAAATGTTCAAACTTAATGGTTTGATTTTGAAATTACAGGGCGAAGTTGTTGAATCAGGCGAACTTGTGCTTAACTTCGCCTAGGCGAAGTTATCCGTAACTTCGCCTGAACTACACTGACCCTATATAAGGATTTTTAAACAGTGAAATTCATTATTTTCACATAATCCAGCGAACTTAAGCTCAGCTTTTCCGGCGAACTTATCATCTTTTTCCGATTTCGATCATCGTTTCCAGTTTCTATTATCAGTTGAGGGTACGTGTTGTCGATATACCTCACAAACATGTTCTTTCATGATCGTTTTTACCCGGTTCGAGACCTCGGGTCGTCGGACCTTCAAAATCGAAACTTTCAAAACTTGTGTTAACGTGTGCATGGACATCCTTCTCATCTAAACATCCTTAATATCATGTGTTTTGATGTCCTTGATCGTCGAATTTAGCCGAAATCACCGGATTTCCGGTGGTTGGAATCTGAACAGTCGCCGATTCAGTTCAGGCGAAGTTAGGGTTTCGGCGAAGTTATCATCAACTTCGCCTGACGATTAATTTCGCCTGAGGCGAAGTTATCCACAACTTCGCCTAAGGCTTAATTTCGCCTAACCCTTATCTTCGCCTGAGGCGATGTTGTGAAGAGGCGAAGTTATCACTAACTTCGCCCTGATCATTATACTTAAAAATAATTAGACGAACTTAAAGATGAAGCGAAGTTGTTCCCAACTTCGCCTCATCTATAACTTCGCCTATACAGGTTTGACCACAACTTCGCTACTGGTAATCAAGCGAACTTGTGTACAACTTAAACGTTTATCTAACTTGGTTCGTTTTGTGCAGATATGGCTGCTGTTGGAGGTGCAGGTGATGACGGTGATGATCAAAGACAATTCTTTCCAGCCCATAACCAATTCATAACACTTGACCCAGATGCAAAGGGTGTGGAGGATTATAGGGAGATAATTACTTTTCTCCTGCGCTCAAGGATTTATCATGCAATAACAACTACCCTGCCCATTTCGCTACCGAACATTGAAGACTTTTGGCAGACGGTAGAGTATGATTGCCGGGTTGAGCCCCCGGTTATGCGAGCCGCCGTTAACGGTCAAGTCGTTCAGTTTTCTTCTGAACATATACGGGTGGCGTTGCAGTTTGGTGAAGAAACGAGGGATGACCCAACGGAGTTTGTTGCGCCATTCCGTGATGGGGCGTTCCTCAGGATGGGATATTCGGGTCTCTTAGGAGACACTCAACGGAGGAAGGGGTTCCTCTTAGATCAGTGGCGCTTCCTTATGCACGTCATGATCGTATGTATGTCAGGACGGAAGGCAGGCACTGATGGAATGGGTGCGACGATGCAGTCTGCTATGACTGCCCTGACTTACAATAAAAGATATTCTTTTAGTCAGATGATCTTTTACGAGATCGATCGTCAGAGGAGGGCTGTGGCGCGTGAGCGGTTTACAATGTATCCACGATTCCTACAGATGATTTTAAATCATGTGGCTCCGTCGCTACCTCAAAGACGCCCTATTCGATACGTGGAATGTGTGACGAAACGTATCTTTGCTCAGTGTCGCACTTCCAGCGCACGAAGCAAGCCTGAGCTGCGTCCCAGGCATACTCCGCTTTTTGGGTATCTTATAAACCCGGAGTATGTGCCTGCGGCAGGGGACGAGTTCAGAGACCCAAGACAACAACAGGCGGCAGCACCCCAGGCTGTATCAGCTGCGCCTGCTGTATCTACTGCTGTATCTGCTGCTGTGCCAGCTTCTGAGATTGATCTTGACGCCATGTTCGGCGGGCAAGGATTGTTTGATATGGACCGGTTTGATCCACATGATAATATTCAAGTCTCGGGTCCACAAGCTGATTTTGATGATGTGATGGAAGAGGCCAGACAGATGATGGTGAGGCATGAGAGAACGGTGGGTAAGCAGAAGAGAATTGTTGACGACGACGATGAGGAAGATGATGAAGAAGAAGCTGTGCAGCTGGTGAGAAAGCGCTCACGAAGGGAAACGACAGGTATGGGTGTAGGAGCCGGAGAGACTTCAAGGTTTGCACGTTTTGCTCCACCTGCCTTGTCTGGTATGTCCCTTGTTCCTACCTCTGTGCAGGTATCGAGTACAAGCGCTACGGTTGTTCCCGTAGTGGCTATATCGTCGGCTGACACTCCATCGGTCACGGCCGTCCAGACGTCGGCTCCAGCAGTTGTGTCTCTACCACCTCCAACGCTTACTCCATCGGTGGTAGTAGCACGATTTGTTGAGTCTACGGTCACCACTACTGCAGGAGTATCGGGTACGGTACCACCTGCGGACACGCCCTCTTCTGACTCGGAACGGATAGCTTCACTAGAGCGGATTGTAGCTGAGCAGTCAAAGACTATTCAAAGCCTAGTGGAAGCAAATCAACTGCAGGCATCCCTCCTGGCTGAGCACGGGAAAATCATAGATGCCTTGAAAGCGTTCTTGGCATCTCAGGGGGAGATGAGCTGTAGAGGTGATGAGTTGAGGACCAAGCGTCGAGAAGACCGAGACGATGATCCCAATGCACCGGAAGGTGCAGGTGGTGAGCTGCCAAGAACCTCTCAAGCTCTTGGGGCTTCCACAGCTGAGGGGGAGTCTACCGAAGCGGCTGGTGGTGATGATGTAGTGATGGTGGAGGATGACGTGATCGATGCGCTGAAGGAACTTGATGATGACATGTTCAGCGACGATGTGTTATTTGATGAAGATGTTCTGCCAATCAGTGAGATTGAAAAGATTGGTGCAGAAATTGTGGTAGAAAATGTGATAGAAGAAGGGGAGATTGTTGAAGAAAACGTCGAACACGAGATCCCTGAGGTTGAGAAAGCCGATGTGAGGGCTGAGATGGATGAGACTACTGAGTGGGAGGAGCAGCCTAGGTGGAAGGAAGGCTGTGCTCATTGGTTTATCAAGACCAAGAAGCCTGCAGTTCCAGCCATGTTCAAGAAGAGCTATAACATTAAAGGCTATGCTGAGGCGAAGAAGGGAATCATCTGTTGGATTTATGATGAACAGATCAAGTTATTTGTGGTAAAACGTTATGATGGCATTTAATACTTCAAGAAAATGTTGAGATCTTTCAACACGTTGCCGGAATGCGAGGTGAAAGATTTGGGCAGATTGGGCCTGATAAACAGAAGTGACAACAATATGGCAAGAATGATTGAGAAGATTGTGTGGAAAGAAGGCGTAAAAGAAAAGAAGTTTGAACTATTAACGCCACAGAAGGGAAAGCTCGTGGAGGATACAGAGAGGGGATTGAGAGCAGATGGCAAGCCATGGATGGTGATGAAGTACAAGCCGATCCGATGCATCAAGGAGGTTCCAATGAAGAATATGCCTCAAGATGTGTTGAAGAATCTAAAATGGTGGTACGTTGATTGCCAGACTGCTGAAGCCGTGATGGAAGACGAAGATGAACAAGAAGTGCTGAGGGTGTATGACCCGATGCATCTTGTTAACTTATCGAAAGCTGATTTGCAAGCGTTGAACGAAAAGAAGATATTCTATATTCCTGCTTGGAAGGATGAAGCAAGGAAATATCAGCGAGTAGTCACGGTGTGTGTTAGAGAAGGAGTGCACGCATGAAGATACAGGATTACAAGACAAGAGCTGAAAGATCAAGATATGAAGCTACTGCCAAGGGGGAGTCTGTTGGTGCATAGATGTCAGTAGTTCATATGTATAAAGTCTGTAATCGAGTCTGTAATATTGTTTATGTAATTGTTTGTGTAACAGCGAAGTTGACAAGTTCGCTTAGGCGAACTTGTTAACCAAGCGAAGTTGTTGACAAGTTCGCCAAGGCGAACTTGTTCAACGAGCGAAGTTATTGACAACTTCGCCTGAGGCGAAATTGTCGTGTATTTAAGTAACCTACGGGTTACTGTTTAGAGTTCGGTTTTTGAGAGTTTGTTTCAGAGTTCGTGATAGCTGTGATCATTTCACGTGTCAAGTGTCTGTAATAGACGTGGTTCGAGTTATAATATAACGTGGTTTCGTTTGTATCGTGTGTTCATGTTTTACATATTCTACGCTCGTATCTACCCACGCAGGGATTCCGCACCTGCGTAGATAGCGATATCCCGTGTACGATCCGTCCAGGAACCTACACTTCGATTTCCGAACCCACCATCTTTAATGACCAAAACTCTGACTCTAACTTTGCCATCTCCTCCCTAGGACAGTACTCTTCTCGCATCATGTTCTTGAACTCCTCTCAGTTCATAGCGTTAGCCAGTTCCAATCCAAGAATTTGCACATTTGCACATCGTCTGGGGACACCTCTGAGTGTGCCTCTGGCTCAGCCGGTTCTTCCTCCGATTCCTCTTCGGGTTCCTCCTCGGGATCTTCCTCGGGATCCTCCTCAGGCTCCTCTTCGGGATCTTCTTCGGGTTCCTCTTCGGGCTCTGCCTCAGGTTCGGCTGCGTTCTGAGCAATTTGCATTTTTAAGACATCGCAACGCTCTAAAGCTATCTCGGTTCGGGTTCTTGCTACTTGGAGTTGCTCTTACAAGTCTATCATCTCGGCTTGCATCTTTCTCATAATCTTCATCTGTTGATCACTAGCCTCTTGCATTTCCTTCCTGGCCGCTGTCATGCGGGCAATTTCCTCCTTAGTCTCGGTTCCATCTTTTAACAGTCCGGAAACGTTAGCTCTCGTATAGCGCATGTAACCCACGTCACGCTCCAAACAAGAAACAACAGCTGCGAGCACACGCTCTACAGGTTCGGTTATGGATGGTAGGGTGTTGGGGTAAGCAGGATGGTTCGGGTGGGGTAGCGGGGGAACTTGTTCGCGATAAACCATACGCCTAATCATATTAGGGTACCAATCCCAGCTAACTTCGTTTTCGTACATGCCTCCGGATAAGCGATACCTCTTCGGTGCAGGAGCTTCGAGTTCCGGTACTACACGGGGTGGTGATGAGGTGGGGAACTGCGGTTCCTTCCCATGGGCATGAGTCATCTGATCGGATGGTGATGATGGTAGCGTCGACAGCCTTACAGGTAAGCCGTGTATGCGCGCGTATGAGTGAAAGAGGTAAAGAGATAAGATTACAAAGACTACACAAACATATGCAGTGCGTATCATTATAACTAATGGGTCGTCGCGGTTATAGTCTAGTATGCATGCAGCTTCTAGTTCGCTAAAACCAATGTCTCTGATACCAATTTGTCACACCCTCAAAATCCACTAACGGAGTTTTACCGTCAGAGGGTGTGAACTAACAGGATCGGAATCATTAGTTATAATCAAACCATAAAAACGTTTAAACGAAAATAAGTGCGGAAGCGTAAAACCATAGAAACCAATGTTGCGTCACGCAGGACGACTTAAAAACCCAATGATAACAGTTTAAAATAAGTTTGCATAATTAAAAGTGTTTCAAGCAATGCATGATCCTAAACCGCGCGCCCGCCTCGGCTACCTGAGAATAACATACAAAAAGTGTCAACACGGGGTTGGTGAGTTCACAAGTTTATATAAAATAAAGCGTTTTGCGTTAAGCGTTTTGCGTTCAGCGTTTTGCGTTACCAGATAGTGTTATGTCAATTATATATCTGTAGGTAGCTAGCCTATAAAACAAGTATTACTAAGTGTTCGACACCGAAGCTGACTGTTTATCATTTGCCTTGCCACCAGGTCTATCCCGACCATGGTATGTGTTTAGCCAAGATTACACCCACTCGACCTCCAGTCGAGTTTAGCGTTGGGTGGGGTTTGTCAAACCCAGTAGTACTACTCAACAATGACTCGCTATTATCCAATATTAAACGGTTCGATGTGAATGAAGGACTTAGTTAACGCGTTTGCCACTTAGTCTTTACAAGTGATATATAATATATATTAACAAAATCTTAAATGCGTTTTCGGAGTATGTTATCTCCCCAAGTGAAAAGCGTTTGAAAACAGTTTAAAGGGGTAAGTGAAACTCACTGTTTGCGAAGAATTCCCAAAATAAATCACCAAGTGATGCGCGTCACAGAAAACTCTCTCTAGCGTTCTAAAACAACAAGGAGATTTTCTAAGTATCGGAACTAATATCAGGTCTCTAGACCCGGCACATAATTCCTAATCACAAGATACGTTTCGTGTTTGTTTGTGAATCGTGTGTGACTTAACGAGTACATTTGTGATACGATACGTGTGTGAACAATTATTTACGTGTCATGTATTAATAACGTATATCACTAGCAACTATTCCCCGCAGGGGCAATTTGGTCAAAATACCACACTTATTTAGCAAGTATTCCCCGCAGGGGCAATTTGGTCAAAACATAACAATTAACTAGCAACTAGCACTTTTCATGCATTTTCACAAAGTTCGGCAGTTAACTTTACCGAGACAGAATTCTACTTGAAAGATTATACTATTCCACCGATCATAGCATCTCAATTAATTCATCAAAAATCATCACAAAAGCATACATGTATTAGGTTTCCAGGACATGTTTTATTTTATTTTTATTCCACATAGGTTTCTCACAATGATCAAAACATTACAGCAAACTCATAACAGTCAAATTCATGCGCAACAGAATGTTATTTGAAATTCCCGTTAAATGAAAAATCCAACAGATGCAAGACCACTTGGGTTAGGTTCCTAACTCAACAAGTCAACTTCCAGAAGTGGAACCAACCCAATTGGTCTCGTAGTTCATGAGATATAATATTTACAAAACAACCTAACAGCAGGTCTAACAACTCAGCTTTGCACAACGGTTTTGTAAAATCATAAAGGTTAACTTTTACACGTCCAAAAATTGCAAATTTATATTCTTTAGAAACTAGACTCAACCTAGTTTACTATAGTATCAATAATCCCAACCAATTCTTACATTAAAATTTAGTTAAAGTTGTCTAATCATAACTTACAATCTGTCCAGTACCAGTTTTGACCTTTAATCGCATTTAAATCGTTTGACCAACCAAAAAACCTCCAAACTAGGCGTGGTTGGACTTTCTGAAAACTAGACTCATAGTACTACCTTGTAGACTCATAATTAGCTCAGTTTGCTTATATACTCAACAAGTTACACACCGTTCAATTTTAACAATCACTGCTGTCAAACTCAGCAAGCATAAACAATCATCTAACATGCATCCTAAGCATATGACATAACTCAAAACACGCAATAAACATTATTAATCATAAAAATCAGTAGTAACCCTTTAGGGTTTACAAACAATTAATGATTCATCAATCTTTCACCGTTCAAAATCACATATGACTATCAATATCAATCACTAACACATAATTAATCATCCTCTAGCCATAATCAATCATAAAACACTTAATATATGATATTCAATAGTTAGGGTTTCATATATATACCTTAAAAACGCAGAGATAACCAAGAGAAACGCGAGAGGTGCTTAGAAACGAGTGTAGGATGCTTCAATTGTGAAAACCAAGATCAAAAAAGGGTGGTATGGTGGTGATGTATGGCTGCCGATCGCAAGAGGGGAGGGGGTGAGGTGCCGTCGGGTTTTTGAGAGAGAAAGGGAAAGAGATTAGGGTTTTTGATTTATATTATTAATAATAATAGGTTACATCAAGGCCCCTCCACTTCTAAACATTATTTTTCTAGCTTAATCTAAGTTGTTTGCATCTTGAGTTAACGTTTTAAACAATATTATCACATAACACATAAGTCTAACACATAATTATCATATAATTATTGTTTTGACGTTTTTCGTTTATTCACCAATGGTTTGCGTCAATTCGTTTGCGTTTCGGTGCAATTCCCGAAAGACTACACATGTAGTAAGTGTCAAGCGTCATTTAAACCCTAGTTTAAATGTAATGAGGTGTGCGTTATAGATTCAATGATCTTTAAGTTTGAATTGACGGAGTTGAGTTAACGGAGTTAACCTGAAATTGACGATTGTCACAATTTGGGTCAAGTATCACAACGCTAACAGCCAGAGGCGTTCTAGCTACACATAGTTGTCCCCAACCAAATATGACATTTTTAAATCCATAACCAAAATATCTTAGAATACCTTATTGCAAGATAATAAATTTATAATAATCGTTGTCATCTATCCTTTCTGTATAAGACATCAATTGAACAATGTGACATGGATCAAATCAATCTCATACAATGTTCAATTATTGTAGTTCTCGATATAGAGTCAAAGTGATCCAATCAAACACACAGTAAGTTTGGGTGAGGCCTCACACTTTACCAGTTTGAATCAACGAGGGCGCCAATATGTCTAACTGTTACATTTTAATGTAAGAGTACAGAATCCCATCTTGACTACATACAACTCCCACTGAACTCCAGAACATTCCTAATCAATGCCTTTATGGCTGGCAGTTACGCAACAACGGTTAACATGATCAAAGAATATTCCTCAGTAAACGAAAGTTCCAATATGTATCTCAGGTCTAAGGATACAAAATGAGTATACTATTAACAAAACATCTTATGATCAAGATCCGTGAAGATGATTTGATAAGAGTTACATCCAACGTCATTCATAATGAGGTCTGTGAGTTTGGAAGTCAACTGCTTGAGTCCAAAGTCAGAATAGTCTTAATTCAGAATCGTTCCCACGAGTCTGACTGACTACGGATAATTTAGAATACAATATTCACGGATTAAACGTATTAGTGAACACAATTGTATTATTCAACGTTTGCATTTAACCATTAAATCAAAAGTGAACAGAGAAGTACAACTGATTAAACGTTCATACATCCAAATACTAAATCAAAATAAATCACTAGCAAGTCTAAGCCTGATAGCATCTCTATGCTGATCATGCTTGTCAGGAGTCATCGGCTTAGTGAACGGGTCAGGTAGATTTTGATCTGTGTCTAATTTGCTTATCACGATGTCACCTCGTTCCAATATTTCCCAAATAAGATGGAACTTCCTTAGAATATGCTTGGTTCTGTGATGAGACCTTGGCTCTTTGGCTTAAGCAATAGCACATGTGTTATCACAAACACCTCAATTGGTTTGCGAATACTCGGAACCACATCAAGATCGGTGATGAACTTCTTCATCCAAGCAGCCTCCTTAGCAGCATCTGATGCAGCTATATATTCGGATTCGGTGGTAGAATCCGCCACCTACACTCTGCTTGGAGCTCTTCCAATAAATAGCTCCTCCATTGAGAGTGAAAACAAAACCTGACTGTGAGCGAGAATCATCTCGGTCTGTCTGGAAGCTAGCATCAGTGTAACACCTTACAGTGAGCTTCTCTTCCACTCCCCCAAACACCAAGAACATATCTTTGGTCCTATTCAAGTACCTTAGAATGTTCTTTACAACAGTCCAATGGGCAATGCCAGGACTCTGTTGAAAACGACTGGTTATGCTCAAGGCATACGAGACGTCTGGTCTAGTACACAACATAGCATACATGATAGAGCCAACCGCAGAAGCATATGGAATTGCTTGCATACGCTTAGATTCAATGTCCGTTGCCGGAGATTGCGATTTGCTCAACACGGTTCCTTTAGTCATTGGAACAGCTCCTTACTTGGAGTTTTCCATCGAGAAGCGTGCCATTACTTTGTCTATGTAAGTACTTTGACTTAGCCCTAGAATCCGCTTAGATCTATCTATAAAGATCTTTATTCCCAGAATATATGTGGCTTCTCCAAGATCTTCATTGCAAAACAAGATTCCAACCAGTGCTTAACTTCTTTAAGCATAAGAATGTTGTTTCCAATGATCAGTATATCATCCACATACAAGATGAGGAATGATATAGTGCTCCCACTAGCCTTTCTGTATACACAAGGCTCATCTTCATTTTTGATAAAACCAAACTCTTTGATTTTCTCATCAAAATGAAGATTTCAGCTTCGAGATGCTTGCTTAAGTCCACAAATGGACTTGTTCAATTTGCAAACCCTATTAGGATATTTTGGATCGACAAAACCTTCAGGCTGAAACATATAGACATCTTCAGAAAGATGTCCATTTAGAAAAGCGGTTTTGACATCCATTTGCCATATCTCATAGTCATAGTATGTAGCAATAGCAAGCAATATCCTTATTGACTTAGTCATAGCAACGGACGAGAATGTTTCATCATAGTCAACCCCTTGAGTTTGAGTAAAACCTTTCGCGACTAGCCGTGCTTTATAGGTTTGCACATTTCCATGCATGTCGGTTTTTCTCTTGAAAATCCAGTTGCTCCCTACTGCCCGACTATCGGGGGGTAGCTCAACCAAGTTCCAAACTTGGTTATCATGCATGGATTGCATCTCGGCGTTCATGGCATCTCGCCATTTCTCGGATTCCGGATCCAAGATAGCAGATTTGTAGTTAGTAGGCTCGTCGCCAGACTCGGCTACTAATAAGACTTCGGGACCATCTAGATGCCATAAGTATCTAGAATTTTGTACGGAAGTCCTACTACTTCTGCGAACGCTCGTGTTCACGTCTGATGTATCAGCAACAATAACTTGTTGATCAGACACTCGAACTTCCAAAGCGGTTGTTTGTGGTTCTCGAATCTCTTCAAGATCGACAATGTTATCTCCAGTTCCTCGATCGAGAAATTCCTTCTCGAGGAAGTGGCCTTTCCTCTTGATAGAAATCGTATATGTATCAGGATGAAAGAAGTAATAACCGCTTTGGTTATAGTATCCGACGAAAACAACTTTTACGCAGTGGGGATCAAGTTTGTCATCAGACTCACTTGTGACATAAGCATCACATCCCCACACTCTAAGGTAAGACAAATTGGGCTTTCTCCCATGCCATATCTCATATGGGGTTTTGTCTACCTTCTTAGTTGGAGCTAGATTGACAATGCGGGCGGCGGCCATAAGGACGTAACTCCAAAAGGAGTGAGGCAAGTTGGTTCTACACATCATCGATGTAAGGCCCCGTTATCGGTAGCCCTACTTTGGTGTTGGATTTACTCATAAACGCAGTTCTAAATATCATAGTCAATTAAAACATTCGCGGAACATTAAAACATTCAATAAACATTACATATAAATCCATAACTTTGTCATAATAAAACATATTGTCTTTCCATTCAATTATAAATACTAAAACGTCTTTAAGTCTTCAGATGCCAGACTCTTATTCTTCTGTCATGTGTCCTCATCAAGCGAGCTGCCTCGACCTATTTGCCTGCGTGCATACTAAAAGTCAGCTACGCTGAGTGAGTTCTAGTTAAACACATAAATTACTTTACATACACATACGCGTGCCCGTAGGTACGCATTACATACTTAACCTGTCCATCAATCTTTCATACACACACATATCTAACCTTACGTCATAAAGAGCATTCGCCCTACATACCTCGGATATTATTAGGGTCTGGTACCCTCCATCCTCGGATATTATTAGGGTCCGGTGCCCTTCATCCTCGGATATTATTAGGGTCCGGTACCCTTCATCCTCGGATATTATTAGGGTCCGGTACCCTTTCTTCCATACCTTTTTAACATACTTTTCTATATACATAATCGTAAGTTTCGTACATACATCACTCATTCTTCATCTCACAACATACATATAACATCAACCATTTCCTGGCAATACATCAATTCCGAAGATCGTTCATGTATCGACAAGAAACCATTCATACATTTCACATAATACATATATGGCATACACTTATCACTTAGGATAAGTGTATTAACTAATCACATCGAGTATGCACACAACCCCGAAAACATAACAAGGAATGGGGCTAGAAACTCATCTGAATGCGGTTACTTTCACCGTTTATGGTAATTCCTTTCTTGAGCTGTGCACGACTAACTGTATAACAATTACACGTATCAATTAACTATCACTACTTATATCGTCTTTCTAGTCTTAATTATTACCCTCAACGAACGGGGGTCGCTGCCCCTGGCAGCGGGGTCTAGGGGCGACAGCCCCTAGCAGGGTCCAAGGGGCAGAGCCCCTGGCTGGGGTCGAGCTGTCAGGTCAGCTTGGAAAAATTTTATTTCCATTAACCGTCGTAACACATTTTCCATTAGGATTTTAAATCATTACTTAATTCGCTAACTCAAAAGTTCATGGGCTCAATTGTAATTAATTCATTCTTTTTCAATGTCAAGGGACTGTTCTGACATTTATTAAACTTCTAGTTCGTTACTTGGTTCTTAACGAATTGGGTTATCATAACGAACTGGTCCATGTAGCGAATTAAACCCTTTACGAACTGGTTGTTAAGCGAACTGGACCTTATAACGAACTGGTCCTTTAACGAATCAGTTCATGTAGCGAATCAGTCTATGTAACGAATTGGACATTCTAATTCGTTATCTTCTAACTACAGCGAATCAAAGGTAATTCGCCATCTTTTCCTTAACGAATCTGGAAACGAACTAAGGCTAGTTCGTTATTCTTTTCTCAGCGAATTGTCTTAACGAAACACCTTTGATTCGTTAATCCCCGCTAGAGAACTAGGGTTAGGTCAGGGAATGTCAGAACATTCCCTGACATGACATTCCTCGTACTAACTTTTCCGGCGCCGTCATTGCCAGAAAGCCGCCGGAAAACCGCGAACTCATCGGAAAAACGAGTTTTAACTCGTTTTTCACCGTTTTTCGCCCCGTTCGATCCAGATCTGAGCTAGGGTGTAACACCCCGTAACCGCAGCGGAAACGTAAACGGGATGCAACAGACACCTCTGATATCAACCACATTGTTTATAAAGAAAACTGAATACATTAATATACTTCAAATTACATTATCTCATATTTCATTACCGTCTAGGTGATACACACATCATACAATACGATATATAATACTATTTAATATAATGTATCATAACATCCCGCACGCAAATCTTACACACATCAAGCACTTAGGACGTAAGCAATCACTTCATCTTAATCATACCTGAAAAGCATGTGAGAAAACGGGTCAACTACGAATAGTTGGTGAGTTTCACAATTTGAGTAAACCATGATAAATCCATATCATAATATAATATTATCGATGTAATTATGCTGAGCCCACAAGTGAAACCTCTGACTATCAACACACAACCCCGTGGCATACTCCACCCACGGACCTGCCCCAAACCGCTATGTCTAACATTACATAGCAAAATAAATAACAACAAAATAGACATGTGCAACTGGCTGGGAAACATCAGCAAATCCATGCCGGACCAGTTGGGTTTGTCAGACCAATAGTACTATTCACACTCTACCGGCTTTTAGTTAATCACTCGTGTTGCGGGGCCTTACAATGTTAGCAACTCAGACAATTACCATCTTAGTACATTTCCGTACGATTCCCGTACAATAAAACATATATAAATACACGCAAATCCATGCGTTCAGTATGTACTTAAACATTTCAATAGTAACATGCTTTCCGCCCCGGGAAAATATTTAAAAACAATTCAGAAAAGGGGCTCGTGAAACTCATCTTTCGTAAGCAAGTAGGTAACAGAGCACGCAACTACTAATCCGGATCTGTAATACGATCCTTAAGTTCGTTACTATACAATCACTATTAATATAACTTTAACCGTGTTAACCTGTACATCTGGGGACACTGTTAACCCAGTACTGTACCCATTCCGGGGGCAATGTTAACCCAGAAACACTTCTCCGGACTCAGATTGTGATATCGTTTAGAGTTCAGTAATCAAAATTACTATTAGTTCGTTTTCCCCGTTTTGCGTGCCTAGCACGGTTATTCGTTTTTACGTTTCAAGAATGAGTTTGGTCACACACGACCCGAAAATAGTTGTTGACTGATAATTCAATTATAGTTGTGAAATTAGAGCTCGGTTTAGACGCCCCGATTGGCCGCGGGACCCGTTTCCGTCATTAGTGTCCCGGAAACTGTTAAATTGGATAAAATTACCCAAATCATCCGAATTATTTTCGGATGATTTATTTTTACTTGTTTAACTCAATTATATGAAAATAGTTCATTTTTAAGGTTTTTATACACCAGTCAGTTCGTTTAGGCGAACTTTACCGGTTTACGCGTTATAAACTTTAAAAATTTGTTTTTATTTTCTTTTTAGCACAAATAATTATCCGTTTAATCTCGGATCTTGAAATTTTTCACAAATCACTTTTTGACAGTGGGGAATTTTATAAAAATATTTCCAGAATTAATTTTTATATTTAAAATTTATTTATCTATTTTTAAACACCATTTAAACACTAAATATGTCGTAAATACCAAACGACCTTAGAAAAATCCCAAATTTTTCCTGGATGACCCCTGCCATCCCCATAGTTCCCTGTAATTTTTCCAGAACCAAAATCGCTTTTTACATGCCATTTTCACTAAAACCGAGCTAGAAAACCCTTGAACTCGTTTAACCGAAAAGCCTACTTAGACTTCTCCAACTGACCTAAAATTTTTTGTGTGACTTTTACATGTTATAAAAAGCTTATCTGGAATTTTACAGAATTTATCATGATATTTAAGTATTTTTCACCATTTTTAGCCAAAACCGAGCATTAAATTCACCAAATATTCATCCTTTGTCCAAAAATTACCACATTTTCACAGAACTCATATTTTCATGTCTTTAACACCTCTGTAAAATTTCATGACCTAACTCTAAACCCTTCACAATCTGTCCAAAACACTCATAACCGAACATAAACCGAACTACCTTGTGTTTTTAGCTTCAAATCGCAAAGATCTTGCTTTCTAGCCTTTGTTAACAACTAGATACAACATCTACATGCACAATAACACCACACCAAGCAAGTTACACCCACAATCAAGCCATTTCTTTCATGGTTTCGGTTATGATTTAAAAACAAAGATTTAAACCGTAAAAATTCGTTTTTGGTTCGTTTAACTCCTTTCTTGGACCAAGATCCCTTGTATAACCCGTATACATCACTTGATCATGCAAGAATCGGTTTTCATCTTTGAAACCTTATTTTCTTGCAAATAAACTCAAGAAACGAAGATGAAAACGTAAATAACTCGATCTTTACCTTGTTTTTCTTGCTCCAATCTCGGGTTTTTAGATCATGAAGTGGAGAGAAAATGGGATCTTGTAATGGTTTGATGTAAAAAAAGAAATGAAAGGCAAGGGGTATAACCCCCAATGCCGATCGGACCAAGTGAGGGGTGGGGTGGGACCCACCTTTCCATTCCTAGCCACACATTTGGATTTTGGCAATCCGGATAATGTTTTGGATAATCTGGTTCAGTTCGTTTTTCGGTTAAATATTTAATTCAGCTTAAAACGAGGCAAAAACGGTCGTTTTCGGCTTAAAAATGAAATATATATAAAACCGATTTAAAAACTTTAAAAACTTAAACCATGACATTTATTAACTTAAAACATCATATTATTAATAATTGCGCATCTTTTTCGGCTTGATCGATCGTCTCTTGCTCGGTTTGGTATTAAAGGTTTCGTTTAACGTACCGACGTACCATTAAATCGAAAATTCTTTTTCTGAGCTTTAATTCACTTATCCCGAAGCTTTAATACTTCGTAAACATCACTAAATATCATATATCTCGTCTATAGTGTAATCCTCGATTCGTTCGGGTTTCAATAACTATCGATCGATTAATCGCATATTCAATACGATGAATTATATATTCACGTACAATCAATACAGTGAACCATGTATTCTCGTATAATTACTATGGTAATTCATGTACCCGACATTAAATATAACGTAACTATTGTCTATCGGTTAGGGTATACCTGGTTTCGTCGGAATCGTTACATTCTCCCCCCGTTAAGAAATTTCGTCCTCGAAATTTTACACGCCCACTATCCCCTTCCGAGAGAAAGGTGGGGGTTTTTCCTTCAGAATTCACCCTCGCGTTACCAGGTATAATCTGGTCCTCGCTGTGAATTCCACTTAATCTTAATCAATAAAGCTTGGTGTGTCCAAACTGTTTAGTTTTCCCGTCTACTATCTCTACGGAATTATTTAAGATATCAAGCATGTCTTCTATGAGTACCTCCTTTACCGGTACTTTCGTTGCCTCATCGCCTAGGTACTTTTCAATCCGTATACATGGCAAAACATCATGTATAGTACTTAGCCCCTGGAGTACTTTAATCGATAACTAAATGACCAATCATGGAGATAGTCTCATGAGGTCCAATATATTAAGGAGCTATTTTCGGTTTTGCCAAACCTTATATCACCTCTCTAAGGTGATGCCCTAAAAATGCATCGTCACCTCTTTCCAGTGACAATGGTTTCCCTTGAATGTTGGCATAAATCCTTTGCCAATCTCGCGCTGCTTTCAACTTATCTTAAATATTATAAATCCGATTGGTTGTTTCTCGAATCAATTCAAATCTTATGGCTTGATTGACGCCCATTTTCAATTTAATAAATTGGTGATAATTACTTCACCCATAGAAAGCTTCAAGCTCTAGATGCTTCCTTCCCCGCCTTCCAATAATGGAAGTAGGATGCCCATTTCGATATGAGATAATTGAAAATAGTACTCCACGACGAGATACCATTTCACCATCGTGAATTTGGGCGAGAATTCATTGTGGTAATCGTCATAGATTGGGATGAAATGCGAGGATTGGTTAATCGATCCGCAATTACCCAATTTACATCATGCCTTTGATATATCTTGGGAATTTGCGTCCCGAAATCCATTGTAATTTATTCCCACTATCATTGGCGAATTTTCTGTCGTTGTGACGTTCCCCAGGGTTTTCGGTGTGCAGCCTTATCTCTTGCATAACTTAAATATTCACCAACATACGTAACCATATCTTTCTCCAAACTCGGCCATTAATAAAATCCTTTCAGATATTCATATCATCAATAGTCTAATCCGATCCCGGATGTATGGAATATTTCGATCTATGCGCTTCGTCCATGATTAATTCACGAAGGTCATGGAGGGTCGGGATCCAAACCCGATTTTTTTTGAAGTAGAGAATTTCGTCCACGCGCTGTTCGAAATTCTTCTCATTGCCGTAATGTCCCCCCTTTTCCAATTGTTCCTCTTTCAACGCCTCACGTTGAGCGACTCGAATCAGGTCCGAAAGGTTCGACTGGACTATCATCCCCAGCGCTCGCACTCGCAATGGCTTAACCCGATCTTTCCTACTCAAGGCATCGGCTACGACGTTAGCCTTGCCGGGGTGATAACGGATGTCACAGTCATAATCGCTTAACAACTCGACCCATCTTCGTTGAATATGAGACTGCGGTCTCTTATCATCTATAAACTTTGGACATTTGCGTCGTACAAAGGATTATGAGTTGGGTAATGCTAAAAATTCTTCAATAAACCGCTGATAGTCTCCGGCTAGTCCTAAAAATTGGCGCATTTCCTTTGGCGCCTTGGGTGACTGCCAATTATAATGGTTTCTATCTTAATTGGATCTATGTGAAATCCTTGTTGCTTTACAACATGACCAAGGGATTATGCTTTCTGTATTCAAAATCACATTTCGAAAACTTCGCGTACAACTCCTCTTGCTTTAACACTTCCACAATTTTCCTTAACCGTCGTTCGTGCTCTTCTTTACGTTGCAAATATATCAAAATATCATCAATGAATGCTATGACAAGTTTGTCAAAATAAAGTTTACAGACTCGGTTCTTGAGTTCCATGAACACTGCCTGCGCATTTGTTAGCCCGAACGGCATAAATAAGAATTCATAATGGCCGTAACAAGTCCGAAACGCTGTTGTTGCAACGTCCTCCTCTTGGATTTTTCATTTGGTGGTAACTATATCTAAGATCAATTTTCTAAAAAAATAAATCGCCCCTTGCAGTTGGTTAAACAGATCATTTACTTCGAAGAAGTGAATACCTATTCTTGATCGTCACTTTATTCAATTCTCCCTAATCAATACCTATCCTAACACTTCCGTCCTTCATTTCCCCAAATAACACTGGTGCACCCCATGGTGACTATCTAGGTCGTTTAAAACCTTATCCAACAATTCTTGCAACTGATTGGATAATTCTTGCATCTCGGACGGTGCAAGTCAGTAGGGTGCTTTAGCAACAGGGCCAGCTTGAGGCATTAAATCGATTCTGAATTCGACCTGTCGGGTTGGCGGTAATCCAGGAAGTTTTTCTGGGAAAACTTGTGGAAATTCGCGTACCACGGGGATATCTTCTATATGTTTTCTTTTAAATCTGTGGCAATCACGTTTGTTAAATACACCACGTCTTCTTGACGTAAATATTATAACATCTCAAGATGAGATTAGATAATACCGTACACTTTTCTCTGTATCTAATCGCTTCATTGTCCGAAAGAGAGCTTCTAATTATCTTCTTTTCATATTTGATTTCAGCTTCATGTTGAGTTAGCCAATCCATGTTAACTATTACGTCAAAACTTCTTAACTTTACTGGTCGTAGGTCAATAAGGAAAGGTTAATCGTTCAGAATAATAGGACAATTCCGAACAATTTAGTTAACCATCAGGGATTTACCGTTAGCGATTCTACAGTATAGGGTTCTATAGTCTCACTAATCGGTATCTTTCCAAATGGTAGGAGATTAACAGGAACTAACTTCTATCGGCGACCGTAAAAATATCACTGAAGCCTATTGATTTAAAACTACAACATACTTAATACCACCTTTGGATCATGACGTGCTTTATTCGAATTACTCACAAAAGCACGGCTCCTTGCTTGATCAGAGGTTGATGCTTGTCATGAGGTTCGTCTTCCAACGACACCTTGGTTCAACTTTGGGCAATTTCTCTTGAAACGTTCTGTACTGCCACATTCATAGCAAGTACAACTGTTTGGCATAATTTGATTTCTTTGGATGGATTGTTATTGAAGCTGTTGGGTTCGGAGTGGTTGTACACGAATGGGTTGGGGTTGCCGGTTCACATGGCTTCAATTGGTTCTACAATTGGGGCATTACGTCCATCTTTACCACACCTGTGGCCTACTATCACTCGACATTCTTTTTCCTGCCGATAAACATATTTTCCACATTTAGGGAAGGACCCTTCATGTGGTTCATGTTTTTACACCAGAACTAGTCTTAGTATAATTCTGGGTTGTAGGACATACCTACTTATTCAAAAGCCGATCTTGCACTATACCTTTATCATTTCTCTTCTTTAACACTCGACGTCTCACCTAACGTCCAGTCCGCTTCCCATAGAGTCAAATATATCAATGCTGGCTTGTGACACAACCCTTCCAAAGGTTGTATATTTTACAGAATTGCCTATACTCCTTATCGATGGAGTTAGTCCCCAATATAGCGCTCACTTCGCTTAGTTTCAGGAGTAATTAGCCATGTTACCATACATGACAATTCCTTCAAACGATTAGCGTGTTCTAAGTGATCAGCACACAACATTTCTATCTTCCATAGCTCAGTTTTCCAATCTCTGAACTTAATTACTCGAATAAAAGTGCTCTAGCCCAAGAATTTTAAATTCTGACCATATCATCTAAGTAATAATTTTCTAACTATAATTTTGTACCATCGTGTTCCATCACGATACAACATAATCTACCAACATATCCGTAGCATATTTCACTACACAATGTTCTAGACTCTTGCCAATATCCTTAACCATTTCGATCTTTTCTATCCACTCGCTAATCTATTCCTCCCTTTACCATCAGTAAACTATTAATAATTTCCTTAACACAACCAACAAACATATCCTTCGTACCTGATCTAATTCATTACGACTACTATTCATGTTTAGTTATAACTAATACTTGTAGTCATAATAGTATTCGGTGGGACATTATCACTCTTAGTAATAACACTAAGAATTGAAATATTCATAATCATGTGATTGCTCGATCTATAATTCTGCGATCACATTTGCATCAACACTAGCAGTGATCTGTGATACGACATTCGGTATCATCATCTGCTACCTTTGAGCAATCAACTGAATCATATCAATCTCCATCATTGGAGTTACTCTTTTTATGTCATTCTGCCGTACCCATCCCGTACGCAGTAATCAATACTAATCTCACCGTATAACTCGTTACCAGCTCAATCATAACAGCAGGTACACATACACACCAAATATTATCATACATATTACACATACCAGTATCTAGTATATATGTCCCACAAATATAATAACATATGGACTTAACCTGACGTCGGTTAACGTTTAAATATGTTTCATAACCATTGTCACCAACTGACATATAGATCTTTCTCAACAAAGATTAATGTTTAATATGCTTGATTTCAATATCCTTCTGCATGTCAGCATAACCGATACATGCTCACCGTGAGCACCAAACGATTACGTACCACGGAGTTATAATATCCGTGTCTATTTGTATATCCGGCATACACGGTATACCACCTACGAACGAACAACCAACTATGCTATAATGATTCCAACACCTCTTGGTGTATGGGTAATCATTCTATTCGAGTATACATGGGTATAGGCATCTAACGGATGTAAGGATAACATAGGGAGTTGCAAGGTTCAAGGTAATCGCGCAACCCATGTTGCCTTCAAATATTATCAATTACTATTATGGGAAACTCTATCACTTGCTCAGTCAATGTCCTCAGGCGTTCTAGGTTCGCTAAAATCGGTAATTCTCGATCTAGAGGTGGTATGTCTCATATGTTTGAGAGTGAGAAATACACATATATATTTCTATATATTATTTTTATCTGCTCATTTATTATCAAATTTATTATTATTATTATTATTATTATTATTATTATTATTTTTTACCTTAATGGAATAAGAATGGGTTCAGGTACATGTCCGTCCGTACGTGAGGGTCGGCGGTTCGGGTGAACATTAGGGGTTATTAGGATATACGGTACCGATGTTGGTAGGGTAAGGGATTTATCAATTTTTGGATGGGAGTGACGGTTACTAGATATTTCTGGTTAATGTCAAACGGGAGATCTAACTTGGTACTATCATAACTATGGCCCGATAAGTCAGACTTATCATCAACCGATGCTCTAGAAATTTCAGCATCCTCGGTACTTTTATTATTTCATCCCCCGGTTCCTTATCCGGGTCCTATTTCTCAATACATGTACCCACAAGATATGTACATATATATACACATTAGCACGTATAAATAATATTATATACTTTACACATATGTTGCCATTTTTACCTATTAATGTACCCAGTGACTTCCCCTGAATTCCCTCGTGCAGACAAGTCTGTTATTATGTTCTGGACCATAATAACTCACTTGTCCGACCGAGTTCATCCCGATACTCGTCACCATATATTATTAGTTGATATTCAGATCCTATAATACTTGAGCTACTGGTTATATTTTAGGTATCTTTTAAAGACATCCTAATTCTTTATAACCAATGGCTCTGATACCAACTTCTGTAACACCCCGTAACCACAGCGGAAACGTAAACGGGATGCAACAGACACCTCTGATATCAACCACATTGTTTATAAAGAAAACTGAATACATTAATATACTTCAAATTACATTATCTCATATTTCATTACCGTCTAGGTGATACACACATCATACAATACGATACATAATACTATTTAATATAATGTATCATAACATCCCGCACGCAAATCTTACACACATCAAGCACTTAGGACATAAGCAATCACTTCATCTTAATCATACCTGAAAAGCATGTGAGAAAACGGGTCAACTACGAATAGTTGATGAGTTTCACAATTTGAGTAAACCATGATAAATCCATATCATAATATAATATTATCGATGTAATTATGCTGAGCCCACAAGTGAAACCTCTGACTATCCACACACAACCCCGTGGCATACTCCGCCCACGGACCTGCCCCAAACCGCTATGTCTAACATTACATAGCAAAATAAATAACAACATAATAGACATGTGCAACTGGCTGGGAAACATCAGCAAATCCATGCCGGACCAGTTGGGTTTGTCAGACCAATAGTACTATTCACACTCTACCGGCTTTTAGTTAATCACTCGTGTTGCGGGGCCTTACAATGTTAGCAACTCAGACAATTACCATCTTAGTACATTTCCATACGATTCCCGTACAATAAAACATATATAAATACACGCAAATCCATGCGTTCAGTATGTACTTAAACATTTCAATAGTAACATGCTTTCCGCCCCGGGAAAATATTTAAAAACAATTCAGAAAAAGAGGCTCGTGAAACTCGCCTTTCGTAAGCAAGTAGGTAACAGAGCACGCAGCTACTAATCCGGATCTGTAATACGATCCTTAAGTTCGTTACTAAACAATCACTATTAATATAACTTTAACCGTGTTAACCGGTACATCTGGGACACTGTTAACCCATTACTGTACCCATTCCGGGGGCAATGTTAACCCAGAAACATTTCTCCGGACTCAGATTGTGATATCGTTTAGAGTTCAGTAATCAAAATTACTATTAGTTCGTTTTCCCCGTTTTGCGTGCCTAGCACGGTTATCCGTTTTTACGTTTCAAGAATGAGTTTGGTCACACACGACCCGAAAATAATTGTTGACTGATAATTCAATTATAGTTGTGAAATTAGAGCTCGGTTTAGACGCCCCGATTGGCCGCGGGACCCGTTTCCGTCATTAGTATACCGGAAACTGTTAAATCGGATAAAATTACCCAAATTATCCGAATTATTTTCGGATAATTTATTTTTACTTGTTTAACTCAATTATATGAAAATAGTTCATTTTTAGGGTTTTTATACGCCAGTCAGTTCGTTTAGGCGAACTTTACCGGTTTACGCGTTTTAAACTTTAAAAATTTGTTTTTATTTTCTTTTTAGCACAAATAATAATCCGTTTAATCTCGGATCTTGAAATTTTTCACAAATCACTTTTTGACAGTGGGGAATTTTATAAAAATAATTCCAGAATTAATTTTTATATTTAAAATTTATTTATCTATTTTTAAACACCATTTAAACACTAAATATGTCGTAAATACCAAACGACCTTAGAAAAATCCCAAATTTTTCCTGGATGACCCCTGCCATCCCCATAGTCCCTTGTAACTTTTCCAGAACCAAAATCTCTTTTTACATGCCATTTTCACTAAAACCGAGCTAGAAAACCCTAGAACTCGTTTAACCGAAAACCTACTTAGACTTCTCCAACTGACCTAAACTTTTTTGCTTGACTTTTACATGTTATAAAAAGCTTATCTGGAATTTTACAGAATTTATCATGATATTTAAGTATTTTTCACCATTTTTAGCCAAAACCGAGTATTAAATTCACCAAATATTCATCCTTTGTCCAAAAATTACCAAATTTTCACAGAACTCATATTTTCTTGTCTTTAACACCTCTGTAAAATTTCATGACCTAACTCTAAACCCTTCACAATCTGTCCAAAACACTCATAACCGAACATAAACCGAACTACCTTGTGTTTTTAGCTTCAAATCGCAAAGATCTTGCTTTCTAGCCTTTGTTAACAACTAGATACAACACCTACAAGCACAATAACACCACACCAAGCAATTTACACCCACAATCAAGCCATTTCTTTCATGGTTTCGGTTATGATTTAAAAACAAAGATTTAAACCGTAAAAATTCGTTTTTGGTTCGTTTAACTCCTTTCTTGGACCAAGATCCCTTGTATAACCCGTATACATCACTTGATCATGCAAGAATCGGTTTTCATCTTTGAAACCTCATTTTCTTGCAAATAAACTCAAGAAACGAAGATGAAAACGTAAATAACTCGATCTTTACCTTGTTTTTCTTGCTACAATCTCGGGTTTTTAGATCATGAAGTGGAGAGAAAATGGGATCTTGTAATGGTTTGATGTAAAAAAAGAAATGAAAGGCAAGGGGTATAACCCCCAATGCCGATCGGACCAAGTGAGGGGTGGGGTGGGACCCACCTTTCCATTCCTAGCCACACATTTGGATTTTGGCAATCCGGATAATATTTTGGATAATCTGGTTCAGTTCGTTTTTCGGTTAAATGTTTAATTCAGTTTAAAACGAGGCTAAAACGGTCGTTTTCGGCTTAAAAATGAAATATATATAAAACCGATTTAAAAACTTTAAAAACTTAAACCATGACATTTATTAACTTAAAACATCATACTATTAATAATTGCGCATCTTTTTCGGCTTGATCGATCGTCTCTTGCTCGGTTTGGTATTAAAGGTTTCGTTTAACGTACCGACGTACCATTAAATCGAAAATTCTTTTTCTGAGCTTTAATTCACTTATCCCGAAGCTTTAATACTTCGTAAACATCACTAAATATCATATATCTCGTCTATAGTGTAATCCTCGATTCGTTCGGGTTTCAATAACTATCGATCGATTAATCGCATATTCAATACGATGAATTATATATTTACGTACAATCAATACAGTGAACCATGTATTCTCGTATAATTACTATGGTAATTCATGTACCCGACATTAAATATAACGTAACTATTCTCTATCGGTTAGGGTATACCTGGTTTCGTCGGAATCGTTACATAGGGTGATCCCTAAGCTCATCATATGTTCGGTTTATACCCGATTCCACCTGGATCTCGTGATTTAAATGGTTTAACGGTGTCGGCTCGTCGTTTCGCGACTAAATCTAACGGGTCAAGCTCATACAATATTAAACTATCGTTACCTCGGGTCGGTACTCGGATTCTTTCTTGGTTTCGGCTAGAGGAGGAGAGAACTAGAGAGAGATCTTAAGTGTGTGTTTTGGTGGTGTATGGAGTATGGGTGAAATGAATGATTAAATGGGTATTAATTGTTTATATAATTATGGATCATGGGCTTAAGCCCATGGTCTTTCCTTCTTTCTTTCATAACCCAAGTCCATAACCCATATTCATTTACCCAACACTAGCCCAACTCATATTCTATTTGTTTAAACCGATAACGACCCACTATAAAATAGATGAAATTTATTTTATTATAACCAAAAGTAGGATGTTACAATCGATCGAACCATGTTTAGCAAAGTTCGATTTCTCCTCTCGCTTACGCCATTATGTTGGGGTGTGCCAGGTGGAATGAGCTGTGAAACAATTCCACGCTCTTTTAGATGAGTGATGAACTCTGAGCTGAGATATTCTCCACCTCGATCTGATCGAAGTATCTTAATGGTTTTACCATGTTGGTTTTCCACTTCGTTTTGAAATTCTTTGAACTTTTAAAAAGTTTTCATGCTTGTGTTTCATAAGATACCCATAAGCGTATCGACTATAATTGTTGATAAAAGAAACGAAGTATCTTTCATGGTTTCTAGACATGGTTCTAAAAGGTCCACACACATCAGTATGCATGAGTCCTAACAGATCTCTTGCTCGTTCACTTTTATGAGTGTAGGAGTCCTTGGCGAGTTTGCCAGCTAAGCAAGATTCACAATTGTCAAAAGAGTCTGGTCCTGTGGATTCAAGAATCTCTTTGGATTGGAGTCTTTTAACTCTTGCCTTGCTTATGTGGCCAAGTCGGAAATGCCATAGAAAATTATCATTGATGCCAGATCTGATACGTTTTAAAAGATGATATACGTTATTATTAGCTTGAACATCAATCTCATAAATACCATTTCGAGGTTTAGCCTCAAAATAAAAGATATCATTCAAGTAAGCAGAAATAGCCATGCCATTAAAAACATACTTAAATCCTTGTTCAAACAACAACGAAAATGAAATGATGTTTCTGGTCAAGCCAGGAGCATACAGACAATTATTCAAAGGAAAAACAAGGCCGGATGGACAAGTAAAATGAAATACTTATGTTGCCAGAACTGGTACTCTCTTCCCATCTCCAACGATGAGTTCCATGCTGCCTTTATTCAGTTTCCTCCACTTCTCAAGCTTCTGCAAGACATTAACGATGTGGAAACCACATCCGGTATCAAATACCCATGTGTTGCTAGTGACAGTTAAAAGTTCAATAACGTATATGGAAATACCTCGAGAAGAGCCTTCACTATTGGCTCTTTTCATCTTAATCTCAGCAAGGTAATCGAGACAGTTTCTTATCCAGTGCCCCATCTTGTTGCATTTGTAGCACTAGCGCTCCTCAAAGGGCGGCGGTGGTGGCTTTGCAACTTTCTTGTTAATGTTGGTGGCAAACTTGGCAGCAACAGTAACTTTCTTCTTGCCTTTTCCCTTAAAACCCCGATTCTTTGGTTTTGGCTTCTTGACACTAGCAGATCGAATTATCAGAAATTGATTGGTCCTTGAAGGAATGTTCATCTCAGCCGTATTGAGCATGTTATGAAGCTCCGGCACTGTCTTCACCCAGCCATTCATGTTGAAATTCATTACGAACTGGTCCTAAGAGCTAGGGAGAGAGTTGAGGATGAAATCAGCTGCCATCTCATTGGGCAGGGGATAATCAAGTTTCTTAAGCTGATCGACGTGCCCTTCATCTTAAGAACATGCGCACTGACGGGAGACCCTTCTGCCATCTTGCAACTAATGAGTTGTTTCATGGTGTCAAAACGTTCTTGACGGGCTTGTTTATGGAACATGCCCTTGAGTTGCTCAAGCATCTCATAGGCACCAAAGTCTTCCAAGCCTTTAGCAAGCTCAGAAGTCATGGTGGCTAGCATAATGCAGGAGACATCAGCCGAGTCATCCTTATGCTTCTCAAGAACTTTTCGAGCAGCGGCTGTATTGTTTTCAGGCTCGGTTGGAACAGGTCCATCGAGAACATACAGGCGCTTTGTCATGGTGAGAACAAGTCTCAAGTTGCGGTGCGATTCGATGAGGTTGGTACCGTTCAGTTTATCCTTCTCAAGGATAGTCTTAAGGGCGAAGGGTGAGTTTTCGTTTGACGACATCTGATTAATTAAGCAAAATTAAATTTAATTAGTATTTTCGATGTTGTAGTCCTATTATTAATGAACCAATAACATTAATGAAATAGGAGCATGAGAATCTGGCTTCCAGTTATTAAAGGCTGTAGCACACAACATTGATAAGTGGTTAGGCAGACTGACAACGATTGCCAATTGTGAATAGAGCACAACTCTCGGTTATGAGGCCTATAGAGACAACGATTGTCTGTATAGATACGTTTAGCCTCATCTTTGCTCACTTTAAGTCTCCAAACAGCTCTAGCACGTAACAGGAGAGTAAAGTAATAGTTGTCCTAGTACAATGACGTGTGAAAGGGCTGGATGTGTCAACGAAACGCTTTCACCTTGATGGGATAGGCTAGAAAACAAGTGTGGTGCTTTAGCTCCAAACACTCGAAATTTCGCAGTATGCCTCAAGTGTGACTCGTAGTAGGATTGGCATAAACTATTGGTTTTAGATTGGGATTAATTTTATAATTACCAAATAGAGTAAAAGTCAAATTTTACTGTATTTATTATCGGGATGAACTGATGAACCCTTTCATCTCTTATGATACTTATTTTTAAATAACCTATTAAAACTAAGTTTGTCGCGATACGGCTAACCAATTTAAGCTAATAGAAATCTATTAAGTTATTGGTTTTGGAAATCAAAACGCTTTTAATTTGCAAAACATAATTGGCTAATAAAATGTTTATTTTCAAATTTATTTGGTATTAGGTCGGTGATATTATAATCCAATTATAAACAATCCAAGCAACCACAATAGCAAATAATAATATGTAAATCCTTATGGCCAAAAAGGTTATCGGTCTCGCTAGAGCCAATTAGGGAGACCGATCAGGTCAAGGGGTTCACAACACAAAACAACCCACAAGTATGGACTTCTTCGTGCATCCCGTCATCTTGTCCGAACTCCCACTAACTCCAAGAAATCCTTGAGCTCGTCCTCGGTTATCTTCGCGCCTTCTTTATTACAAATTTATAATACTAACATAAATCGCCCTATTACAAATTTGAACCATCTTTATGGCCAAAAGAAAACCGAAAAATAAATATATAACCATTTACAACTTTTGAACCATCCATATGGCCAAACAGCAAGCTCAACAACCAAACACAACCAAACAAACATAGGTCTGGCCGGATTTACATATTCAAAATAAATAAATTTCGGGTCGTTTTGACTTGGTCAAATAAAATAAACAAAACTTTGACCAAATATAAAATCACCCGAAAACAAATCTAGATCAAAAACTTTAAACGATTTAAAGTTTGTGATGTAGATCCGGTTTAAGCGAACCGATATCGATTCGTATGTTGTAACCGCGGCTTTGATACCACTGTTGGGTTTCAACGGTGCTTCGGAACGAAAACGGTCAAACTATTTTTAACCCGTTTTAGTAAGTATTTCATTTCATAAATATTAATCAATATTAATATATAGAGCAAGGTTAAAATAAGAAGTAAAACTATCATAAGAAGTGTAAGAAGTGTTTTTTACCCTTAAAAAAATAAAACACACCGAACAAAAAACACACTAACAATATCCACCATCAGATGATCACATCCAACGCCTGATATTACTTCTCACACTTCTTACAAATAACTCACTTCTTATTCTAACCCCACCGTATATATATATATATATATATATATATATATATATATATATATATATAAACGAACTAAAAACGCAGCGGATAAATAAACGAGTAAACGAACCATAAACCGAAACCCGAACCCAGATCCTGTTACAACGATATACGAGCACGATTAATATAAAACAAACCAAACCATAGATAAAGTTTAGTTACTTATACCTCGGTTATCGGAACCGGGAAGAAACACCGAGAGCTAATGATCCGGGCTAGGAATTTATACAATCAACTAGATCTCTGACCTAATCCGGCGGCGGCTATGGGCGGCGGCGGCGGATTCTGGTGACTTTTCCGGTGACAGTTTGGTGTAGATGTGGCAGCAAACAAGTCCGGCAACAGCTCAAACACCAACAGTACCCGAACAGCAACTGCTACTATAGCAAATGGTGTGTCGGAGGCCCGCCGGAAAAACGGGAATCGCTTAAAGGCTGATGGCGGCGACGGATAGTGGCAGTGGAGGTCCGGTAACTTTAAAGGAACTCCGGTGGTGGTCTATCAGCGGTTGCCGGAATCTCCGATGGCCGGAAAAGGGTTGCCGGAAAACCGGGTCACCAGGAAACGGCGCCGGAATTAGGAGTGGTGATTAGGGTTTGTTGTTTGGTGGGTTATCATTATTAACTATATATATTGTTCTATATATAGAAAGAAAAATAGGGTTTAATCAAATTAAACCCATTCGGCTTGAGCCCAGGTACCAAACTTAAGCCTAATCCACTACCCTATCATTCTAATTGATTGAGTTGGGCCCCATTAACGATTAACTGGGCTTAAGGTTCATTATCCTCGGTGTAACCCATACCGGGTTATATTCGGGTCGTCTGCGTTGACATGACCCGAACCGACTATTAAATCCAACAAAATTGATCTATCAAAATCGTGTTGGAGACGATGAAGTTTCTTGAAAATGCCAAGTCGTCGTTTTCTTCTTCTAGTGGTTAGTCTCCAATCGTAAATGTTCGTCAAATAAAATTAAATGGCAACCAACGATGAACACTTTGAAACCTAAAATCCATTAGATCAGAATCCCATTCGTGGCGGTTGAAATAGATTTTGATTGAGTTTGGTCGATCATTTGTTAAAAACCAAGAATGTTTAAAACTCTTGAGGGACACACATCTACTTGCCTGTTTCATATCTACAGAGCCAGACCTGATCGCTACAATGGTAACGTCCGCTTGATCCCAGTCTGCCCCTTTCCACCGGTATACGGACCTCAGGCAACCCACCCTGTTGTGGATACTCTTAGTCGAGTACATAAATATTTTTTCGTTTTATCCTTGTAATATCATTTCTTCTTCCATTAACTGCTATGAGTCAAATAAATAAATAAAATACACAATTAAATTGTTGGTCCTCCACGTTTCCATAAAATAACATGATTGGGTACTAAAGTTTAAAATCACATGCATACATAGGTATTAAGATTTTGATTTTGTTACAATGTTAGGTACTAACTTTAACTCCTGTTAAATATTACAAATTTGCACTTAAATGTTTGGCATATATGTGTTTGGTAATATTTTGGGATTTCACGTTCTAATTAGTGTGACAAATAGTGATTTACACAGGCGTTGCGCGATGAATTCGGTTGGTAAACTTCAAGCGTTACACTTGTGAGTCAACACGAATTAAGTATGTATTGATTACGTTCGTTACGGCATCAAAACTAAACCCTAATAAATAAATTCATCAAATTAACAACCTTAAAATAAAAATAAAAACAAAAAAAGGCGTTCGTATAACACACTATTTTTATCATTACCATATTTAAAACAATCTATATTTAGTCTATAAAACCCAGGCGTTGTGTTGCGCCAACAAGTTGGCTTATTTGGTGGGTTTTTAGACAGTGTTTATTCGGTCGGTAAAAATTGGGCTTTGGTAAACTCGAGCGTTGAAGCCCGGATGTTGGTAAACCTAAGCTTTATAGCGACGAGCTGACGCAAATTATGTTAACTATTAATGGAAGTTAAAGTTAATACCTAACATTATTACAAATTAAAACTTTAGTACCCATATACGTTACTTTTAAACCTTAGTACCCAATCTATTTTACTTTAAGGAAACGTCAGGGACTAACTACGTAATTGTGTCTAAATAAAACGAAGAACAATTATGCTCTTGCTAGCAGGGCGTGTTTAGACCATGTTTAGTCAAAACTCTATAGAGAGGAGCATTTTGCGAAACATGGCATCCTAGTTAGCAATAAGAAGATTTGCGAAGGTGGTGTATTGATTAAAAGCTCTTATAATCGTTACTAAAATTTTAAAATAACATAAATATTTGATTGGTTTAAATTTATGGGAAGTTTAGGAAACACTCGAGACCAAAACTCGGGGGGGGGGGGGGGGGGTGAGTTCACAGAACGCGCACTACACAAGGTCTAGTTGTGGCTTTTTGGTCATAATTAATGGACCGAAAAAATATACCTTAAATATATGATTTAATTATTGAAGAATCAAATTTGTTTCACAATACCTTAATTATCATGTTTTTTTTTACATCTATGTTTTACATTACTTTTAATAAACATTTTTTTAACCATTGTTAAAGGGAAAACACTATCTAAATCGTTTCTAATTGCTTCCAGCGTAAGCCATCCTGGAGTAGGTTACTCTGTGGCGTAAGGTTACTCCAACCCCGGCGTAGCTTACTCTGATGCACGAAAAAATTAAGGAAAGTTTGTTTTTCCTTTCCCTATTTAATGGAAATAACCCTAAGTCGAAAAGGGACACTAATAAGCCACTTTTGGGATGAACTTGAGATTCCATTATCTCAAATCATTTTCTGTAGCTAATTCACCCAACATCGTCTATTGATTCCATCATGTGTCTTGGATAAACACCTTTGTAACCACCTTCGGGTTTAGGATTTTATGTATTGGCCGACTGATCTAGTTTTGTTTAATGACTGGGATTGAGTTTTATGTTTTCCATGGATTGTATGAAACTTAACTAATGATTTGAAAGTTAAACTACCTGATTTTTATAGATTCATCGTGTTAACATCATATCATATTCATGACCAAGATTGGTGATTTTGTAATAGAACCCATTAACTTCATTTTATTAATCGTCACTTAAAATAACTCACGTATAGAATCCCAGTTAAGGATGTCCCAATGAACAAGGATAGGTTCTTAGTTAATTGCTGAATATGAAACACGGAGTGGTTACTCTTTTCTCACAATGTTTTACAAACAAATCGCTTTTTTAAACTTCTTGACATCGAGTGTCCAAACTGTTTAATAAAATAATGAATTTTACCAACACGCTCCATTGAATCCATGTGGAGATGACCTTACTTGCCCGTACTAGTGACGAGTGATTAAAATACGATAATTAACTTGTGTTTTATTAGCTCACAAGAGCTATATCAAAATAGCGTAGTTGATGGGGAATCAACATGAAAAGTGCTAGTTTAATCTTTTGTTTAGTTTTAGTTAAATATCATTTTTCTCAGTTTTACGCGAGGTTTCTTGTGTTCGTGTGTGTAGGTAATCTCACAGGTTTATGCGTACGAGATACTCAAAGAGAGAAGAGCCATTTTGATTTGACCCACAAATAGAAAAAAAACAACAAAAAAGAAACCGATTCGTCACAAAAAAAGTGGAAAATATGAGTTAACACAGCCCTCGCGAGGTTATAGATAATCAAGACCCACCAAATGACCAACCTGAAAACCAAGAACACCCATTACCTCCAAACAATCAACGACCATTGTGACACACGACAATTTCAGGTTAACATCAT
The DNA here is from genome assembly GCF_021521415.1 of Bidens hawaiensis. Taxonomy (NCBI): domain Eukaryota; kingdom Viridiplantae; phylum Streptophyta; class Magnoliopsida; order Asterales; family Asteraceae; genus Bidens; species Bidens hawaiensis. The sequence continues at coordinate 217,937 of NW_027495194.1, read as the reverse complement.
TAACACAAATCCGGTTATCTCAAACATTCATTCATGTATTTCACTTAATTATGGTTAATTAAGTGGTTCGGTTATTGCACACAATAACGTAGCGGTATTAGGGGAATTACCAAATCACATAAGCTTGTCCTTACGCGTTGGTGATTAATGTCGAACTCGGACATGTTAAATAACTTTGATAATTTAATTGTTACATGGCATACGATTATGTAATACATGACTTGTTATTATATTTGTTTATTATAATATTAGTTCAATAAAATTATATATTTTACTGCGCGTCACACTATGCAACGGGGATATGGCCTCGGTATCACGATACGCGACCAAGGTCTAGGTCAGGAAAACTTTTTTAAATCATATTTTCAACCATGGAACCCCATAACCATTTTGATCCATTTCACACAAATACCCACACACTTTGGGAGATTTTGGGTGTTATTGGGTGATTTGATGAGCTAGGGATTTAAGACATCATCCATCAATCAGTAGTAAGTTCTAGTAAGTTTATTCTCGTTTCTTTCTAAATCTCTTGTTTTGCATATTGATAAAAAACCCTAGATGTCTAATATCTCTGTTATATGATTGATAATTAAGTGCATGATGATATATGTTTGTTCATTGATTGATTAGAAACCCTTGGTATGATGTAAGCATGTTCTTGTGTGAGTTTAAGATGATAACAGTTTTAGATAGACTCATACTCGCTTATTGATTGGGCTGTAATTTGATAATAAATGATTGGTTTTGATCGATCTTTGTTTTTAAGTTATAATAATATGAGTCTAGTTTCCAAAAAGGTATGTTTTGCAACTTTTGGACGAGTTCTTGATTGATTTAATTATTTTACAAGATTGTATGTCAAATCTAATTCATGGAGTTATATTCTGGTCTGTTTATCCGACATCTTAACTCCTTGATGACAAGACCAAATGGCCGAGTTCTACTGTTGGAACTTGATAGTTTGAGTTAATAAGCATTGTCGTTAAACCAAGTCTGAACATTGCTGTTGCTGCACATACCTTCATGTGACATATGAATTGTTGTGATTTTTGTAAATTGGATAATTGTAATAAAAATAGTTTGAGAACCTTACTCATGTAAGTTACAGTGGTAAAAGTTTAATAATATAATTCCATGATTTGATTAGTTAATTAAATCCATCTTTACATCTTAAAATATGTCTTATAAATTCTGAATCTGTTCATGTGTTTTATGATGAAATGCTTGGCTATTTGGTCATTACTTGATGTATGATTTATGTTAAAACTTCATTTTACGCATATAATCACCAATGGGTCTGTTGGGTCTAAAGAATGATTGAAATGTTCTCAACCTCCTTAGAAATGGCTAAGTATGGATTCCGAGCAAGCTATGCACTTTGAGCTAGATATTAACTTCCTTGAGCAAGATATCCTAAACTAAAGCATAATAATCTTCTGAAATCTTCTAAGTGTTGAGTTTGAGCAAACTACACTTCGTCGAGCAAGGAATGTTCTTCAGCAAGCAAGGTTTGCTACCGAGCAAGCTTGTGAAGATGGATTTCTTAAACTAAGTACCCGGACAACTTAGTGGGTCGAGCAAGTGCCAATTGAATAAAGAAGACCACAAGCATACTGGTAGGGAGTCTATGAAATTCATCTAACTGTTACTCCCAGCAATGATCAGTCTCGAGCAAACCCACGGTACGCGAGCATACTTGGTTAGTTCAAATAAATACTAAGTTAAGACTGAAGTGATCCGAGTAACAACTTTCTTGCTTGTGGTAGCATATATGAGCAAAGTTTTGATGTTCTTAAGAAGATGAGGCTTGCTTGAGATGAATATTTTCCCGATGCAAATATTCTAAGTATTTTCTAGCTCGAAGTAAATCTCGAGCATACTCGAAGATTCATGGTCAAAGGAGCCATGTTTGTCAACGAAGTAGCTTACTCGAAGACCTTTTACACTAGTATATTTTTATGTTTTGCTAATGATTGGTGTTTCTAGAAGGAAAGTCAAGTCCTGTTTTTCCCGATGAGGATCGGTTAATTCGATATTTATCTACGAAAAATTAAGAACACAAGATGTAAATAATGCCTCGTTGAAGCTCGTTATTAATTTCGGCAAACTTTTGTTACAATTCGGATCTCGTAAAAATGTGTTCTCTCTCTAACTAATTTACAAATGAAACTATTTATACTACTGCAGCGATACTCTAACTTCACCTTCCATTCTCTACATTTGATTCCATCTTCCATTCTCTATTTATGTTTCTGGTTTCCATTCTCTACATAAGTTTGTGTGTGTCGACATTCCTTCAAAACCTTAACATTTCATTATACCTCATTGTATAATATATTATAATGGACATCTTTTGAGTTAATTTGATCTGTGTTTTTCCTATTTTAACAAATTACTGAGTATAGTAGATTATGACGGTCATAGTTAGTGTTCTTCATTATTGTCGGTCTCATGTGTTACTGTTCTTATCAGTTGTTGTTTATATCACGAGTCCACGATCCTGAAAAGTGGTATCAGAGCACGTTTAACTCATTGAAGAATAATTGAGCTGCTGAAATTGGATACCGACACTAGATCTCTGCAATTTTAGTTGAATTTTAAAGAATGAAGATGATGACGTCAGATGAGCACTGTTCCATTGATTTGTGACGCCAATCGAACTGTTTCAATTCATTTTTCTTTAGATATGATGTTTTTGAAGGTTTTTAAATTATTTTAATCCTATATCTATTATACTTATTGTCTTATCTAGATCCTGATTTAAATCCACTTTGAATAACTGTTTAGCCCATATCCGAATCATCTGTGCCAGATCTACAAGTTTTTGGTTAATATATTTTGAAATTTGAATTTTCAAGTAATTTAGAATTTATTTTTTAGTATTTAAATAAAAATATAAAAACACAAAAATATTGTTTTAAATTTCTCTTAAAATTTTAAAAATTCAAACAAAATATACTTGGACCAAAAGGTGTCTACTAACAAAATTTTAAATTTGTTTAGTCAAGCAAATTATAACAAATGGAAGGTAAATTTTCAAGTTGCAGATGATTCGATCATAAAGTATAAGGTTACTTTAGTATCAACGTGCGACACCTTGATACATCACACATCTCTGTCAAATATGAGCTTAAGAAACCACGACATCATACAATGTCTTTCAAAGTGGCCTCACCTCTCTTTCACATAGGTGATTATCCATAAATCATTAAAAACATTAAGGTTATGATGACCTACACAAATCATTAACCATACATTTTGCTTAGCCTCACAACATGTCAATATTGTTATTGGAATGGACTAGGATGTTATTGCACTCCCTTTACTATTTTGGAGGATATATATTAACATACATACTAGATTATATATAAACGTATACATTAGCTATACTATAACAATTCAGACTTTTCATTGCTTGTATTATTTAGTCATTACCCGACCCGTTTCGTATTCGGGTAATCTAATTAGTAAAGTTTTTGCATTATTTAAATATATTCTATTTTTTACTATTTAATTATTGTTATAACTTTATAAGTTGTGCAAGAAAAACCCCTTTGATTTACTTTAACTTCTTTATGTGTCCAGGCTCAAAGTTAAGGGACTAAATAGAAAATTTAATAAAAAAATTATATCATCATCCTCTCCCAACCCCGTCGCAACCGACCCCTTGTCACTCTTGGTATTCAGTTAAAGAGGAAAATGGTAAATTTGATCTTACAGGATCTTTAACCATTATAAACGTTAATTATAGGAAAACATTAACCAATTGATTATGAATCGCATATTTTGTGTTCTGCGGCTACACTGTGTCTAAATCCCTATATAGACACAACCAAAATGCAATTAATTATGCCGTCTAGTACCTATTGAATTCAAGTTTCAGCCGTGGCGTCCCCTGTGCCCGTTAATCCTCATATGATGCTCTTTAAGGTAATTGAAATATGTGTTTTATTGGTTGTTAACAAGTAATCATAAACCCTAAACTATTTTTTACCATCAATAAGCATGTAAGCCAATTGATGATCTAGGGTTTATCATTGGAAATTTGGTTTTTGCTGTCTGTTATTATATTTTCGCAAAGCAAAGGAAATCACATCTGATGCATTAGCTTGATGGCTGTGCATGTTTTGTTAACACTGTTTAACACTGTGGATGGGCCAGGGCGCGGGTTCAAACCCCCTGACCGGATTTTTTTTTGATTTTATTTATTTTAATTCACTTGTAACCCTTTTCTATTATAAATGGACATTTTAACACCAATTAAATATCATTGTTATAAATAAAACTCATTTATTATTTTTCTCTTACCGAACCTTTTGTTCGAAAATAATCTTTATACCTATATACATATTATATATACTTTATTTATTTAGATATTAATAATACTGATGATGATGATGATAACAACAACAACAATAATAATAATAGTAATAATAATAATATTAATTAATGTTTTAATTCTACTTAAATGCCCAATCGAGGCCCAGAATCCATCATGAGTCTCGTTACTAGTCCGTTCTAACTAATCAATATTATATTTAACAATTAGGGAACTTTATCGGTATATCTCAAGGAGCTTAATCGTTTATATTGTTCTCTTATTATCGTCTCTTTAATCCACTTGATAAGGTGAGTTAATCACTACTCCTTTTTTCTGTTTTATAATTTTGGGGGCAGTATGCGTACAAAAACTCATTTATTTACATCAAATCTCAATTTTAATCGCAAATCATGTATTGCTTATTGTGTTGAATTCAAATTGATTATTTTGTGCAATGTGTATTAATTGTTTATTTTATCGCATTTGGAGAGGTCCATCACAGTTTATCTCATTAAGTATGATTATATGTCGCCTTAGTAGCCAAAGCCCGATTTGCATGGCAATGGTCAAACGACATTTACTTGTTACATCAATTGTATTACTCACATTAACGCATATGGTTTTCTTGATTTGTTACTATTATATATAAAAAAATTGGTGGTTACCTCACTAAACATATTGTTGACAAAATATATCTGATTAAGATTATTGAAGCAATAAGCTAAATGCCAAATCTACAATTTCCGGATGTCAATTCTTTAGTAGTAGGTTGGTCATATTGCAATGCAAGAAGCAAACTACCGTTTCTCTATCGACTTTCAAAACCGAATATGTAGCTGCCTCCAGTTTCTATTGGTCAGCGTATAAGGTGTCATACGGGGAATTGGTTATACGTCTGTATGAGGTTACACGTTTGAAATTTCTGATTTTCTTAGGATTTGTGCAAAGATGGAGGATTTAAATGCTTTTGTGACACATCGGTCACTGATACTTCAGAATATCAACTTGGAGAACGAAATAGGGACATCGAACAAGCCACCGAAGTTGTTAAGGATGGAAGATTACCCGAGTTAGGCCGATAAGTTTGAAACATATGTTCTAGCGGTCAATTATGATGCTTGGGAAGCTGTTGAGATGGAATACATCAAACCAAGAAAGGAGAATGGTACTAGTTATCGTTTGTCTCAAATTCCCGATGCAGAAAAAGCAAGATTTCTTCGTGAGAAAAAGATGATGAATTTGTTCCAACAATCATTCAAGTCTGAGATCTTTCAATTATTGCAACACAATGGATCTTGTCATTAAATTTGGGAAGCTTTATTGATTAAGGATAGAGGGAATCCTGACATGAGAAAGTCCAATCCTGACATGAGAAAGTCCAAGATTGGTTTGTTAAAGAAAGAGTTTAATATTTTTGCTATGGTTAAGGGTGAGTCAATGGCACAACTAATTGAAAGACTGTCATTTGGTGAATGAGATGAAGTGTTTGGGAATTGATAAGCAAGAATATGAATACATTGATAAGCTTGCTGATTCGTTATCTGAGGAATGGGAGACTTTTATAATGTGTAACACCCCGTAACCGCAGCGGAAACGTAAACGGGATGCAACAGACACGTCTGATATCAACAGTATTGCTTATAAAGAAAACACCACTACATTAATTCACATCATATTACATTGTTCCGAGTTTAGTTATCCTCTAGGCGACATCACATAAGTTTTACCAATAGTACATTAACATATTTAATACAAAATGATCACTAAGCTTCCACAAAAGCACGCATCATCAAGCATGTAGCACTTATTCCAGTTTGGGAGTACCTAGAAAGCATGTAAAGAAAACGGGTCAACTACGAATAGTTGGTGAGTTTCACAATTTGAATAAACCATGATAAATCCATATCATAATATAATATTATCTGGGGACACTGTTAACCCAGTACTGTACTCATTCCAGGGGCAACGTTAACCCAGAAACACTTTTAAGGACATCTGGGGACACCGTTAACCCAGTACTGTACCCATTCCCGGGGCAACGTTAACCCAGAAACACTTTTAAGGACATCTGGGACACCGTTAACCCAGTACTGTACCCATTCCGTACGATTCCTGTACAATCATATATTTATAAACACTCAAACCCATGCGTTCAGTATGTACTTAAACATTTCAATAGTAACATGCTTCCGCCCCGGGAAAATATTTGAAAACAATTCAGAAAAAGGGGCTCGTGAAACTCACCTTATCGTAGGCAATTAGGTATCACAGTACACCAGCTAATAGTCCAGATCTGTAATACGATCTCTAAGTTCGTTACTATACAATCACTATTAACATAACTTTAACCGTGTTAACCGGTACATCTGGGGACACCGTTAACCCAGTACTGTAACCGTTCCGGGGGCAATGTTAACCCAGAAACACTTCTCAGGACTCAGATTGTGATATCGTTTAGAGTTCAACAGTCAAAATTACTAATAGTTTGTTCTGCGTGCCTAGCACGGTTATCTGTTTTTACGTTTCAAAAATGAGTTTGGTCACACACGACCCGAAAATAGTGGTTGACCGATAATTTAATTAAAGCCATGAATTTAGAGCTCGGTTTAGACGCCCCGATTGGCCGCGGGACTCGTTTCCGTCTTTAATGCACCGGAAACTGTTAAATCGGGTAAAAATACTCAAATCATCCGAATTATTTTCGGATGATTCATTTTTACTTATTTAACTCAATTATATGATAATAGTTCATTTTTAGGGTTTTTATACACCAGTCAGCTCGCTTATGCGAACTTTACCGGTTTACGCGTTTTAAGCTTTAAAAGTTTGTTTTTATTTTTTTTTTAGCACAAATAATTATCCGTTTAGACTCGGATCTTGAAATTTTGCACAAATCACTTTTTGACAGTGGGGAATTTTATAAAAATATTTTCAGAAATAATTTTTATATTTAAAATTTATTTATCTATTTTTAAACACCATTTAAACACCAAATATGTCGTAAATACTAAACGACCTTAGAAAAATCCCAAATTTTTCCTGAATGACCCCTGCCATCCACATAGTCCCCTGTAATTTTTCCAGAACCAAAATCTCATTTTACATGCCACTTTCACTAAAACCGTGCTAGAAACCCTAGTACTCGTTTAACCGAAAAGCTTACTTAGACTTCTCCAACGGACCTAAAATTTTGTGTGTGACTTATAAATGTTATAAAAAGCTTATCTGCAATTTTCCAGAATTTTTGATGATATTTAACTATTTTTCACCATTTTTGGCCAAAACCGAGCATTAAATTCACCAAATATTCATCCTCTGTCCAAAAATTACCAAAAATTCACAGAACTCATATTTTCATACATCTAACACCTCTGTAAAACTTCATGACCTAACTCTACACGTATCACAATCTGACCCAAAACACAACAACATACAAAAACCGAACTACCATGAGTTTCTAGCTTCAAATCGCAAGAATCTCGCTTTCTAGCCTTTTGCTATCAACTAGATACAACACCTACAAGCACAATAACACCACACCAAGCAAGTTACACCCACAATCAAGCCATTTCTTTCATGGTTTCGGTTATGACTTCAAAACAAAGATTTAACCGTAAAAATTCGTTTTTGGTTCGTTTAACTTCTTTCTTGGACCAAGATCCCTTGTATAACCCGTATACATCACTTGATCATGCAAGAATTGGTTTCATCTCGGGTTTTCACCCTTTTTTTCACTTGAAACCTCATTTTCTTGTAGTTAAACTCGAGAAAGGAAGGTGAACACGTAATTAACTCGGTTTTTACCTCGTTGTTCTTGCTAAAACTTTGGAATTTTGGATCTTAAGGTGGAGAGGAGATGGAGATCATGGAGTGTTTTTGTAAAAAAAATAACAAGGGTAAAGGGATAACACCCTTTAACCCGATCGGAGTCAAGGAGAGGATGGGGTGGGACCCACCTCTCCATTCTTGGCCATTCATTTGGATTTCCGGAATCTGGATAACGTTTTGGATAATCTGGTTCAGTTCGTTTTTCGGTTAAATGTTTAATTCGGCTTAAAACGAGGCTAAAACGGTCGTTTTTTCGGCTTAAAAATGAAATTTATATAAAACCAATTTATAAAACTTTAAGAACTTAAACCATGGCATTTATTATCTTAGAACATCATATTATTGATAATCGCGCATCTTTTTCGGCTTGATCGATCGTCTCTTGCTTGGTTTGGTATTAAAGGTTTCGTTTAACGTACCGACGTACCATTAATCGAAATTTCCTTTTCTGTGCTTTAATTCACTTATCCCGAAGCTTTAACACTTCGTAAACATCACTAAATATTATGTATCTTGTCTATAATGTATCCTCGATTATTTCGGGCTTCAATAACTGTTAATCGGTTAATCGTATTTCCAATATGATTGACTGTATAATCGAGTATAATCCTTACCGTGAATCATACATACTCGTATAAACGCATTGTAATTCATATATTCATTGTCAAATAACACATAAATAGTATATACCGGCTAGGGTATACCTGAATTTGCCGGGATCGTTACATTCTCCCCTCGTAACAGAAATTTCGTCCTCGAAATTTTACGCGACGACTACTTCCTTTTGAGGAAATAGATAGGGGTATTTCTTCCGGAATTCGTCCTTTCGTTCCCAGGTATATTTTGGGCCTCGTTGCGAATTCCATCTAACTCTGACCAACGAGATCTTATTGTGTCTAAGTTGCTTGATTTTCCCGTCTACTATTTCTATGGGTTCCTCTACGAAATTGAGTTTATCATTTATTTGGACACCCTCTAAAGGTAACACCGATGTCTCATCCGCCAGACATCTTTTCAAGTTCGATACGTGAAACACGTTGTGAACTACACTCAGCTCATCGGGTAGTTCTAATCGGTATGCTACTGGACCGATTTTTGCAGTAATATTGAATGGTCCAATATATCTCGGGGCTAATTTCCCCGCCTTTCCAAATCTGACTACACCCTTCCAAGGTGATACTTTCAAATGCAATTTATCACCTTTCTCAAACGACAACGGTTTTCTACGGGTATCGGCATAACTCTTCTGCCGATCCCGCGCGGCCTTTAGATTGCTCCTAATTTCAAGGATTTTGCTGGTCGTTTCCTGAACCAGGTCCGATCAAATAACCTGAGTGTCGCCTACTTCAGTCCAGCAGAGTGGTGATCGGCACTTCCGACCATACAATTCTTCGTAAGGCGCTGCCTTTATACTGCTATGGTAACTGTTATTATAGGAAAATTCAACGAGTGGGAGATGTTGATCCCAATTTCCCTTAAAATCCAGTACGCATGCACGAAGCAAATCCTCCAGAGTTTGGATGGTCCTCTCAGACTGACCATCGGTCTGAGGGTGGTAAGCTGTGCTTAGATCAATGCGCGTTCCCAGCGCTTCTTGCACAGCTTGCCAAAAATTGGAGGTGAAATGGCTATCCCGATCGGAGATGATTGAGATGGGTATCCCATGACGAGACACAATTTCATTTATATAAATCTGCGCAAGTCTCTCAGTGTTATAATTATTCCTAATCGGGATAAAATGTGCCGATTTGGTTAATCGATTCACGATTACCCAAATTGCATCATGCCCTCGGGACGTTTTAGGAAGATGTGTCACAAAATCCATTGTGATTTGCTCCCACTTCCATTCGGGAATTTCCGGTTGTTGTAACATACCTGAGGGTTTCTGGTGTTCCGCCTTAACTCTCGCACAAGTCGTGCACTTACCGACATACGTTGCTATGTCCTTTTTCATACCCGGCCACCAGTAGAACTCCTTCACATCCTTGTACATCTTATCCGATCCCGGATGTATGGAATATTTCGATCTATGCGCTTCGTCCATGATTAATTCACGAAGGTCATGGAGGGTCGGGATCCAAATCCGATTTTTGAAATAGAGAATTTCGTCCACACGATGTTCGAAATTCTTCTCATTGCCGTAAAGTCCCTCCTTTTCCAATTGTTCCTCTCTCAACGCCTCCCGTTGAGCGACTCGAATCAGGTCCGAAAGGTTCGACTGGACTATCATCCCTAGCGCTCGCACTCGCAATGGCTTAACCCGATCTTTCCTACTCAAAGCATCGGCTACGACGTTAGCCTTGCCGGGGTGATAACGGATGTCACAGTCATAATCGCTTAACAACTCGACCCATCTTCGTTGCCTCATATTCAGTTCTTTCTGATCGAATATGTGCTGCAAACTCTTATGATCGGTGAAGATGGTGCACTTTGTACCGTAGAGATAATGTCTCCAGATTTTAAGTGCGAAGATAACCGCTCCCAGTTCTAAGTCGTGAGTAGTGTAATTTTTCTCGTGTACTTTTAACTGTCGGGAAGCATAGGCTATAACCTTATTATTCTGCATCAACACGCATCCTAACCCTCTACGCGATGCATCACAATACGCGACAAAACCATCGTTTCCATCGGGAAGACTTAAAATCGGCGCTTGGCACAATTTTTGCTTTAACGTTTGAAACGCCGTCTCCTGCTCTTCTCCCCATTCATACTTTCGATCCTTTTGAGTCAGAAGAGTTAAAGGTTGGGTGATGCTGGAAAAGTTCTCTATGAATCGACGATAATATCCAGCTAAGCCTAAGAATTGGCGGATTTCCTTTGGCGTTTTAGGCGCTTGCCAATTCTTAATTGCTTCGATCTTACTCGGATCAACGTGTATTCCTTGATGGTTTACAACGTGACCGAGGAATTGCACTTCTTGTAACCAGAAGTTACACTTGGAGAATTTTGCATACAACTTCTCCTGATTCAAAAGTTCTAAAATTATTCTTAAGTGTTGCTCGTGCTCTTCTTTACATTTCGAGTAAATCAGAATATCTTCAATAAACACGATGACGAATTTGTCGAGATAGGGTTTACAGACTCGATTCATGAGGTCCATGAACACTGCCGGCGCATTTGTTAGCCCGAAAGGCATAACTAAGAACTCGTAATGGCCGTAGCGTGTCCGGAATGCGGTTTTTGGGATATCCTCTTCCAGAATTCTAACCTGATGGTATCCCGATCTAAGATCGATTTTTGAAAAATAGCTCGCACCTTGCAGCTGGTCAAACAGATCATCAATTCGGGGAAGAGGGTACCTATTTTTAATGGTTAACTTGTTCAACTCCCTGTAATCAATGCACATTCTAAGGCTCCCGTCCTTCTTTTTCACGAATAATACCGGTGCACCCCACGGGGAATGACTAGGACGTATGAATCCTTTATCCATCAATTCTTGCAACTGATTAGATAATTCTTGCATCTCGGACGGTGCAAGTCGGTAGAGTGCCTTAGCAACAGGGCCAGCTTGAGGTATTAAATCGATTCTGAATTCGACCTGTCGGGTTGGCGGCAATCCAGGAAGTTCTTCTGGGAAAACTTGTGGAAATTCGCGTACCACCGGGATATCATCCACCCGTTTCTCCTCGGAATCTGTGGCCATCAAGTTTGCTAAATACGCGACGCATCCCTGGCTTATGTATTTTAACACCTTGAGGTGGGATATAAATGGTATCATTGTGCCTGACTTATCTCCTTGCACTAACACCTCTTCGTCATCCGACACCCGGATCTTGACGATTTTCTTTTCACAGTTTATTTCCGCTTTGTTATGTGCTAACCAATCCATTCCCACTATCACGTCAAAACTACCTAATTCTACCGGTAATAAGTCAATCAGGAAGGATTGATCGTTCAGAATAAAAGGGCAATTCCGAACTATCAGATTAACTATCATGGTTTTACCATTAGCGACTTCTACGGTGTAAGGTTCTATGGTTTCACTAATCGGAAGGTTTGCTATCGATAGGAAATTAACAGAGACAAAACTTCTATCGGCGCCTGTGTCAAATAATACAGAAGCGTAATGATCAGAGACGAGGAATGTACCTGTCACTACGCTGGGGTCCTGGCGTGCTTCGTTCGCCCCCATCACGAATGCTCGGCCTCTCGTCGGATTGGACGACGATGCCTGACCCACGTTTTGCCTCCCAATTCCTCCCTGGTTCAGTTTAGGACAGTATCTCTTGAAGTGATCTGCGCCGCCGCATTCAAAGCAAGCACGGCTGGTGGTCATCATTTGGTTTCCTTGTGGGTTTTGTTGTCGGGCTGGTTGGGTCCTAAATGGCTGCGCACGGATAGGTTGCGGTTGTCGGTTCAGATTGTTCAGGTTTGCCCTACATCTCGGTGCGTAGTGCCCATCCTTGCCACACCGATGGCACACTACCCCCCTGCACTCGCCACCATGCTGGTAACCGCATTTTCCACACCTAGGAAACGTCCTTGTCTGCGGTTCCTGCCTTCCGCCTGAACTAGTCATGGCGTAGTTCTGGGCAGCGGGCCGAGCACGTTTGTTTTGTTGCTTCTCCTGGATCCTATTGTCATACGTACCTCGTTTTCCCCCAGCGGACTCTCCTGCCACCTTCAGTGACCTACTCCTTACGAAATCGTATGTGACGATACCAGCTTGTGTCACCGCACCCTCAAACGTCTGGTGTCCCCCAGCGTTGACTATACTCCTTACTACTGGAGCTAGTCCCCATATATAACGCTCAACCCTCTTTGACTCTGGGGTGACCAACCATGGCACCAATCGTGACAACTCATTAAATCGGTTCGTATAACCCAAGTGGTCTGCCCCCTGCATCTCCAGGTTCCACAATTTGTTTTCTAACTTCTGCAGTTCGTTTTTCGGGCAGAAATGTTCCAGAACAAGGGCCTTGAGTTCTGCCCAGGTCATGCGGTTTGTCGCTGCTTGACCGCGAGTCTGCACTATTGTGTTCCACCATGTCAAGGCATGGTCCGTGAATGTGCAGGTAGCATACTTAACAACATAATCCTCAGGGCAATTACTGATGTTCACAACCGACTCTATTTTCTCAATCCACTTAACCAACCCATTTGGTCCCTCCGACCCGCTAAATTCTAGGGGCTTGTACAACATAAAATCTTTGATTGAACACCCCTTTGCGGCAGGAGTCGGCTCAGTGCGGTTCGTTTCTACACTAGGTATAGATCCATTACTGTCTGTAACGACCACCCTAGGCTGTGCGTCATTACTCGAAATCGGGTTATCGTTCTGTGGAAGATTAACATTTTGTCCCCCGTCATTATTGGTGGTCGTTTGATTGCTCGCAGGGGCTGGATTGGTCGTATTATTAATACTGGCGGCGATGCGCGATACTATATCCGGTATCGCCGCCTCTAACTGACGAGCAATCAGACGGCTCGCATCCACTTCTGACATTTGAGCTGATCGTTTTGGTGCCATTCTACACAACATTAAGAAAAATACATATAATTAATACAAATTCCAATCTCGATACACAACACATATTCCATTCATTAATAAACATCAGTACATATTATATAAACATTAGTACACATTACATAAACATCAGCCCATAGATTAAGTTTTCATACATCAGTCCTACATCGGCATCATTTCGACATAACCCTCTATGGGTCAGTGCTTGAATGATACACCAAAAGTATCTACAATGGTATTCCCAAAAAGAGACCCCCTATGGGCTAGTGGCTGTACTATAACTACCCAAGATTCACTCTATGTTAGCATCGCGCCACCAACTGCTTACACAGAGTATCAAAAAGCGGACCCTGACTACTACCACCCTAACATGATCTAAACATGTTGGTATACCAACCACACCATCACTGCCACCATCACCACTAACACCGCCATCAAACCCCGGATCCGTGTCTCCATCCGGTCAATCATCCACTGGGAGTATGCACCCTCCCTCCTCAGCTGGCCAATCGCGTACTGGCTGTCCAGTACGCAGTCCGCCAAGTGATTCCTCCTCTGAATCCCCACCGTCAAGGCAACGGTGTGATCAACCACCTGCTCATGGAGCACTCGAAGCCATGCAGCCTCGGAGGAGGGACGCTCATCATTCTCCAGCCTGGGGGTACCCCACACGGGTGGAGGCACAGGCTCAGGCTGGAGGCGGGAGGACTCGCCCCTGTGGTAAGTGGGTCTGGGTGGGGTAGAGGTAGGTGGGACATAAGGGATACTGATCCGAGACGTGAGGCGGGGACCGGGTCTGGGAGGGGTAGGGGCGACCTGCGGTGCGGGTGGGGTGGGGGATCTGGCAACCCTAGCAGGGGAGGACAAGCTAGCACTCCTATGGCTACTCTCAGTAGGCTCAGTGCTGGAAGCTAAGCGTAAACTCCTAGAGTTCCCGGAACTGGCCTCCTCCGGGTCCTCTTCCAAGGACAAACTTCGAGACCTCGACATCCTTACCTGTTCACAATTAGCAAACATATAGTTCCTTCCATGATGTAAATCACCATTAATATACACATACTTTTACAACTTTGCCACATAAAAATATTATCATATACTTACACATATGTTGCCGGTTTTACCTATTAGTGTTCCCCGTGACTTCCCCTGAATTCCCTCGTGTGGACAAGTCTGTTATTATGTTCCGGACCATAAAAAACTCACTTGTCCATCCAGATCTCGTCACTATAAATTATTAGTTGATATTCAGATCCTATAATACTTGAGCTACTGGTTATATTTTAGGTATCTTTTAAAGAAATCCTAATTCATTATAACCAATGGCTCTGATACCAAGTTCTGTAACACCCCGTAACCGCAGCGGAAACGTAAACGGGATGCAACAGACACGTCTGATATCAACAGTATTGCTTATAAAGAAAACACCACTACATTAATTCACATCATATTACATTGTTGCGAGTTTAGTTATCGTCTAGGCGACAGCACATAAGTTTTACCAATAGTACATTAACATATTTAATACAAAATGATCACTAAGCTTCCACAAAAGCACGCATCATCAAGCATGTAGCACTTATTCCAGTTTGGGAGTACCTAGAAGGTATGTAAAGAAAACGGGTCAACTACGAATAGTTGGTGAGTTTCACAATTTGAATAAATCATGATAAATCCATATCATAATATAATATTATCTGGGGACACTGTTAACCCAGTACTGTACTCATTCCGGGGGCAACGTTAACCCAGAAACACTTTTAAGGACATCTGGGGACACCGTTAACCCAATACTGTACCCATTCCGGGGGCAACGTTAACCCAAAAACACTTTTAAGGACATCTGGGGACACCGTTAACCCAGTACTATACCCATTCCGTACGATTCCTGTACAATCATATATTTATAAACACACGCAAACCCATGCGTTCAGTATGTACTTAAACATTTCAATAGTAACATGCTTCCGCCCCGGGAAAATATTTGAAAACAATTCAGAAAAAGGGGCTCGTGAAACTCACCTTATCGTAGGCAATTAGGTATCACAGTACACCAGCTAATAGTCCGGATCTGTAATACGATTCCTAAGTTCGTTACTATACAATCACTATTAACATAACTTTAACCGTGTTAACCGGTACATCTGGGGACATAGTTAACCCAGTACTGTAACCGTTCCGGGGGCAATGTTAACCCAGAAACACTTCTCAGGACTCAGATTGTGATATCGTTTAGAGTTCAACAGTCAAAATTACTAATAGTTTGTTTTGCGTGCCTAGCACAGTTATCTGTTTTTACGTTTCAAAAATGAGTTTGGTCACACACGACCCGAAAATAGTGGTTGACCGATAATTTAATTAAAGCCATGAATTTAGAGCTCGGTTTAGACGCCCCGATTGGCCGCGGGACCCGTTTCCGTCTTTAATGCACCGGAAACTGTTAAATCGGGTAAAAATTACTCAAATCATCCGAATTATTTTCGGATGATTCATTTTTACTTATTTAACTCAATTATATGATAATAGTTCATTTTTAAGGTTTTTATACACCAGTCAGCTCGCTTATGCGAACTTTACCGGTTTACGCGTTTTAAGCTTTAAAAGTTTGTTTTTATTTTCTTTTTAGCACAAATAATTATCCGTTTAGACTCGGATCTTGAAATTTTGCACAAATCACTTTTTGACAGTGGGGAATTTTGTAAATATATTTCCAGAATTAATTTTTATATTTAAAATTTATTTATCTATTTTTAAACACCATTTAAACACCAAATATGTCGTAAATACTAAACGACCTTAGAAAAATCCCAAATTTTTCCTGGATGACCCCTGCCATCCACATAGTCCCCTGTAATTTTTCCAGAACCAAAATCTCATTTTACATGCCACTTTCACTAAAACCGAGCTAGAAAACCCTAGTACTCGTTTAACCGAAAAGCTTACTTAGACTTCTCCAACGGACCTAAAATTTTGTGTGTGACTTATAAATGTTATAAAAAGCTTATCTGCTATTTTCCAGAATTTTTGATGATATTTAACTATTTTTCACCATTTTTGGCCAAAACCGAGCATTAAATTCACCAAATATTCATCCTCTGTCCAAAAATTACCAAAAATTCACAGAACTCATATTTTCATACATCTAACACCTCTGTAAAACTTCATGACCTAACTCTACACGTATCACAATCTGTCCCAAAACACAACAACATACAAAAACCGAACTACCTTGAGTTTCTAGCTTCAAATCGCAAGAATCTCGCTTTCTAGCCTTTTTCTATCAACTAGATACAACACCTACAAGCACAATAACACCACACCAAGCAAGTTACACCCACAATCAAGCCATTTCTTTCATGGTTTCGGTTATGACTTCAAAACAAAGATTTAACCGTAAAAATTCGTTTTTGGTTCGTTTAACTCCTTTTTTGGACCAAGATCCCTTGTATAACCCGTATACATCACTTGATCATGCAAGAATCGGTTTCATCCCGGGTTTTCACCCTTTTTTTTCACTTGAAACCTCATTTTCTTGTAGTTAAACTCGAGAAAGGATGGTGAACACGTAATTAACTCGGTTTTTACCTCGTTGTTCTTGCTAAAACTTTGGAATTTTGGATCTTAAGGTGGAGAGGAGATGGAGATCATGGAGTGTTTTTGTAAAAAAAATAACAAGGGTAAAGGGATAACACCCTTTAACCCGATCGGAGTCAAGGAGAGGGTGGGGTGGGACCCACCTCTCCATTCTTGGCCATTCAGTTGGATTTCCGGAATCTGGATAACGTTTTGGATATTCTGGTTCAGTTCGTTTTTCGGTTAAATGTTTAATTCGGCTTAAAACGAGGCTAAAACGGTCCTTTTTCGGCTTAAAAATGAAATTTATATAAAACCAATTTATAAAACTTTAAGAACTTAAACCATGGCATTTATTATCTTAGAACATCATATTATTGATAATCGCGCATCTTTTTCGGCTTGATCGATCGTCTCTTGCTTGGTTTGGTATTAAAGGTTTCGTTTAACGTACCGACGTACCATTAATTGAAATTTCCTTTTCTGTGCTTTAATTCACTTATCCCGAAGCATTCCAGTACGCAGTCCGCCAAGTGATTCCTCCTCTGAATCCCCACCGTCAAGGCGACGGTGTGATCAACCACCTGCTCGTGGAGCACTCGAAGCCATGCAGCCTCGGAGGAGGGACGCTCATCCCTCTCCAGCCTGGGGGTACCCCACACGGGTGGAGGCACAGGCTCAGGCTGGAGGCGGGAGGACTCGCCCCTGTGGTAAGTGGGTCTGGGTGGGGTAGAGGTAGGTGGGACATAAGGGATACTGATCCGCGCCGTGAGGCGGGGACCGGGTCTGGGAGGGGTAGGGGCGACCTGCGGTGCGGGTGGGGTGGGGGATCTGGCAACCCTAGCAGGGGAGGACAAGCTAGCAATCCTATGGCTAGTCTCAGTAGGCTCAGTGCTGGAAGCTAAGCGTAAACTCCTAGAGTTCCCGGAACTGGCCTCCTCCGGGTCCTCTTCCATGGACAAACTTCGAGACCTCGACATCCTTACCTGTTCACAAGTTAGCAAACATATAGTTCCTTCCATGATGTAAATCACCATTAATATACATATACTTATACAACTTTGCCACATAAAAATATTATCATATACTTACACATATGTTGCCGGTTTTACCTATTAGTGTTCCCCGTGACTTCCCCTGAATTCCCTCGTGTGGACAAGTCTGTTATTATGTTCCGGACCATAATAACTCACTTGTCCATCCAAGTTCATCCAAATCTCGTCACTATAAATTATTAGTTGATATTCAGATCCTATAATACTTGAGCTACTGGTTATATTTTAGGTATCTTTTAAAGAAATCCTAATTCTTTATAACCAATGGCTCTGATACCAAGTTCTGTAACACCCCGTAACCGCAGCGGAAACGTAAACGGGATGCAACAGACACGTCTGATATCAACAGTATTGCTTATAAAGAAAACACCACTACATTAATTCACATCATATTACATTGTTCCGAGTTTAGTTATCGTCTAGGCGACAGCACATAAGTTTTACCAATAGTACATTAACATATTTAATACAAAATGATCACTAAGCTTCCACAAAAGCACGCATCATCAAGCATGTAGCACTTATTCCAGTTTGGGAGTACCTAGAAAGCATGTAAAGAAAACGGGTCAACTACGAATAGTTGGTGAGTTTCACAATTTGAATAAACCATGATAAATCCATATCATAATATAATATTATCTGGGGACACTGTTAACCCAGTACTGTACTCATTCCGGGGGCAACGTTAACCCAGAAACACTTTTAAGGACATCTGGGGACACCGTTAACCCAATACTGTACCCATTCCGGGGGCAACGTTAACCCAGAAACACTTTTAAGGACATCTGGGTACACCGTTAACCCAGTACTATACCCATTCCGTACGATTCCTGTACAATCATATATTTATAAACACACGCAAACCCATGCGTTCAGTATGTACTTAAACATTTCAATAGTAACATGCTTCCGCCCCGGAAAAATATTTGAAAACAATTCAGAAAAAGGGGCTCGTGAAACTCACCTTATCGTAGGCAATTAGGTATCACAGTACACCAGCTAATAGTCCGGATCTGTAATACGATCCCTAAGTTCGTTACTATACAATCACTATTAACATAACTTTAACCGTGTTAACCGGTACATCTGGGGACACAGTTAACCCAGTACTGTAACCGTTCCGGGGGCAATGTTAACCCAGAAACACTTCTCAGGACTCAGATTGTGATATCGTTTAGAGTTCAACAGTCAAAATTACTAATAGTTTGTTTTGCGTGCCTAGCACGGTTATCTGTTTTTACGTTTCAAAAATGAGTTTGGTCACACACGACCCGAAAATAGTGGTTGACCGATAATTTAATTAAAGCCATGAATTTAGAGCTCGGTTTAGACGCCCCGATTGGCCGCGGGACCCGTTTCCGTCTTTAATGAATCGGAAACTGTTAAATCGGGTAAAAATTACTCAAATCATCCGAATTATTTTCGGATGATTCATTTTTACTTATTTAACTCAATTATATGATAATAGTTCATTTTTAAGGTTTTTATACACCAGTCAGCTCGCTTATGCGAACTTTACCGGTTTACGCGTTTTAAGCTTTAAAAGTTTGTTTTTATTTTCTTTTTAGCACAAATAATTATCCGTTTAGACTCGGATCTTGAAATTTTGCACAAATCACTTTTTGACAGTGGGGAATTTTATAAAAATATTTCCAGAATTAATTTTTATATTTAAAATTTATTTATCTATTTTTAAACACCATTTAAACACCAAATATGTCGTAAATACTAAACGACCTTAGAAAAATCCCAAATTTTTCCTGGATGACCCCTGCCATCCACATAGTCCCCTGTAATTTTTCCAGAACCAAAATCTCATTTTACATGCCACTTTCACTAAAACCGAGCTAGAAAACCCTAGTACTCGTTTAACCGAAAAGCTTACTTAGACTTCTCCAACGGACCTAAAATTTTGTGTGTGACTTATAAATGTTATAAAAAGCTTATCTGCAATTTTCCAGAATTTTTGATGATATTTAACTATTTTTAACCATTTTTGGCCAAAACCGAGCATTAAATTCACCAAATATTCATCCTCGGTCCAAAAATTACCAAAAATTCACAGAACTCATATTTTCATACATCTAACACCTCTGTAATACTTCATGACCTAACTCTACACGTATCACAATCTGTCCCAAAACACAACAACATACAAAAACCGAACTACCTTGAGTTTCTAGCTTCAAATCGCAAGAATCTCGCTTTCTAGCCTTTTTCTATCAACTAGATACAACACCTACAAGCACAATAACACCACACCAAGCAAGTTACACCCACAATCAAGCCATTTCTTTCATGGTTTCGGTTATGACTTCAAAACAAAGATTTAACCGTAAAAATTCGTTTTTGGTTCGTTTAACTCCTTTCTTGGACCAAGATCCCTTGTATAACCCGTATACATCACTTGATCATGCAAGAATCGGTTTCATCTCGGGTTTTCACCCTTTTTTTTCACTTGAAACCTCATTTTCTTGTAGTTAAACTCGAGAAAGGAAGGTGAACACGTAATTAACTCGGTTTTTACCTCGTTGTTCTTGCTAAAACTTTGGAATTTTGGATCTTAAGGTGGAGAGGAGATGGAGATCATGGAGTGTTTTTGTAAAAAAAATAACAAGGGTAAAGGGATAACACCCTTTAACCCGATCGGAGTCAAGGAGAGGGTGGGGTGGGACCCACCTCTCCATTCTTGGCCATTCAGTTGGATTTCCGGAATCTGGATAACGTTTTGGATATTCTGGTTCAGTTCGTTTTTCGGTTAAATGTTTAATTCGGCTTAAAACGAGGCTAAAACGGTCCTTTTTCGGCTTAAAAATGAAATTTATATAAAACCAATTTAAAAAACTTTAAGAACTTAAACCATGGCATTTATTATCTTAGAACATCATATTATTGATAATCGCGCATCTTTTTCGGCTTGATCGATCGTCTCTTGCTTGGTTTGGTATTAAAGGTTTCGTTTAACGTACCGACGTACCATTAATCGAAATTTCCTTTTCTGTGCTTTAATTCACTTATCCCGAAGCATTCCAGTACGCAGTCCGCCAAGTGATTCCTCCTCTGAATCCCCACCGTCAAGGCGACGGTGTGATCAACCACCTGCTCGTGGAGCACTCGAAGCCATGCAGCCTCGGAGGAGGGACGCTCATCCCTCTCCAGCCTGGGGGTACCCCACACGGGTGGAGGCACAGGCTCAGGCTGGAGGCGGGAGGACTCGCCCCTGTGGTAAGTGGGTCTGGGTGGGGTAGAGGTAGGTGGGACATAAGGGATACTGATCCGTGCCGTGAGGCGGGGACCGGGTCTGGGAGGGGTAGGGGCGACCTGCGGTGCGGGTGGGGTGGGGGATCTAGCAACCCTAGCAGGGGAGGACAAGCTAGCAATCCTATGGCTAGTCTCAGTAGGCTCAGTGCTGGAAGCTAAGCGTAAACTCCTAGAGTTCCCGGAACTGGCCTCCTCCGGGTCCTCTTCCATGGACAAACTTCGAGACCTCGACATCCTTACCTGTTCACAAGTTAGCAAACATATAGTTCCTTCCATGATGTAAATCACCATTAATATACATATACTTATACAACTTTGCCACATAAAAATATTATCATATACTTACACATATGTTGCCGGTTTTACCTATTAGTGTTCCCCGTGACTTCCCCTGAATTCCCTCGTGTGGACAAGTCTGTTATTATGTTCCGGACCATAATAACTCACTTGTCCATCCAAGTTCATCCAAATCTCGTCACTATAAATTATTAGTTGATATTCAGATCCTATAATACTTGAGCTACTGGTTATATTTTAGGTATCTTTTAAAGAAATCCTAATTCTTTATAACCAATGGCTCTGATACCAAGTTCTGTAACACCCCGTAACCGCAGCGGAAACGTAAACGGGATGCAACAGACACGTCTGATATCAACAGTATTGCTTATAAAGAAAACACCACTACATTAATTCACATCATATTACATTGTTCCGAGTTTAGTTATCGTCTAGGCGACAGCACATAAGTTTTACCAATAGTACATTAACATATTTAATACAAAATGATCACTAAGCTTCCACAAAAGCACGCATCATCAAGCATGTAGCACTTATTCCAGTTTGGGAGTACCTAGAAAGCATGTAAAGAAAACGGGTCAACTACGAATAGTTGGTGAGTTTCACAATTTGAATAAACCATGATAAATCCATATCATAATATAATATTATCTGGGGACACTGTTAACCCAGTACTGTACTCATTCCGGGGGCAACGTTAACCCAGAAACACTTTTAAGGACATCTGGGGACACCGTTAACCCAATACTGTACCCATTCCGGGGGCAACGTTAACCCAGAAACACTTTTAAGGACATCTGGGGACACCGTTAACCCAGTACTATACCCATTCCGTACGATTCCTGTACAATCATATATTTATAAACACACGCAAACCCATGCGTTCAGTATGTACTTAAACATTTCAATAGTAACATGCTTCCGCCCCGGAAAAATATTTGAAAACAATTCAGAAAAAGGGGCTCGTGAAACTCACCTTATCGTAGGCAATTAGGTATCACAGTACACCAGCTAATAGTCCGGATCTGTAATACGATCCCTAAGTTCGTTACTATACAATCACTATTAACATAACTTTAACCGTGTTAACCGGTACATCTGGGGACACAGTTAACCCAGTACTGTAACCGTTCCGGGGGCAATGTTAACCCAGAAACACTTCTCAGGACTCAGATTGTGATATCGTTTAGAGTTCAACAGTCAAAATTACTAATAGTTTGTTTTGCGTGCCTAGCACGGTTATCTGTTTTTACGTTTCAAAAATGAGTTTGGTCACACACGACCCGAAAATAGTGGTTGACCGATAATTTAATTAAAGCCATGAATTTAGAGCTCGGTTTAGAAACCCCGATTGCCCGCGGGACCCGTTTCCGTCTTTAATGCACCGGAAACTGTTAAATCGGGTAAAAATTACTCAAATCATCCGAATTATTTTCGGATGATTCATTTTTACTTATTTAACTCAATTATATGATAATAGTTCATTTTTAAGGTTTTTATACACCAGTCAGCTCGCTTATGCGAACTTTACCGGTTTACGCGTTTTAAGCTTTAAAAGTTTGTTTTTATTTTCTTTTTAGCACAAATAATTATCCGTTTAGACTCGGATCTTGAAATTTTGTACAAATCACTTTTTGACAGTGGGGAATTTTATAAAAATATTTCCAGAATTAATTTTTATATTTAAAATTTATTTATCTATTTTTAAACACCATTTAAACACCAAATATGTCGTAAATACTAAACGACCTTAGAAAAAATCCCAAATTTTTCCTGGAAGACCCCTGCCATCCACATAGTCCCCTGTAATTTTTCCAGAACTAAAATCTCATTTTACATGCCACTTTCACTAAAACCGAGCTAGAAAACCCTAGTACTCGTTTAACCGAAAAGCTTACTTAGACTTCTCCAACGGACCTAAAATTTTGTGTGTTACTTATAAATGTTATAAAAAGCTTATCTGCAATTTTCCAGAATTTTTGATGATATTTAACTATTTTTCACCATTTTTGACCAAAACCGAGCATTAAATTCACCAAATATTCATCCTCTGTTCAAAAATTACCAAAAATTCACAGAACTCATATTTTCATACATCTAACACCTCTGTAAAACTTCATGATCTAACTCTACACGTATCACAATCTGTCCCAAAACACAACAACATACAAAAACCGAACTACCTTGAGTTTCTAGCTTCAAATCGCAAGAATCTCGCTTTCTAGCCTTTTGCTATCAACTAGATACAACACCTACAAGCACAATAACACCACACCAAGCAAGTTACACCCACAAACAAGCCATTTCTTTCATGGTTTCGGTTATGACTTCAAAACAAAGATTTAACCGTAAAAATTCGTTTTTGGTTCGTTTAACTCCTTTCTTGGACCAAGATCCCTTGTATAACCCGTATACATCACTTGATCATGCAAAAATCGGTTTCATCTCGGGTTTTCACCCTTTTTTTTCACTTGAAACCTCATTTTCTTGTAGTTAAACTCGAGAAAGGAAGGTGAACACGTAATTAACTCGGTTTTTACCTCGTTTTTCTTGCTAAAACTTTGGAATTTTGGATCTTAAGGTGGAGAGGAGATGGAGATCATGGAGTGTTTTTGTAAAAAAAAATAACAAGGGTAAAGGGATAACACCCTTTAACCCGATCGGAGTCAAGGAGAGGGTGGGGTGGGACCCACCTCTCCATTCTTGGCCATTCATTTGGATTTCCGGAATCTGGATAACGTTTTGGATAATCTGGTTCAGTTCGTTTTTCGGTTAAATGTTTAATTCGGCTTAAAACGAGGCTAAAACGGTCGTTTTTCGGCTTAAAAATGAAATTTATATAAAACCAATTTATAAAACTATTATTGATAATCGCGCATCTTTTTCGGCTTGATCGATCGTCTCTTGCTTGGTTTGGTATTAAAGGTTTCGTTTAACGTACCGACGTACCATTAATCGAAATTTCCTTTTCTGTGCTTTAATTCACTTATCCCGAAGCTTTAACACTTCGTAAACATCACTAAATATTATGTATCTCGTCTATAATGTATCCTCGATTCGTTCGGGCTTCAATAACCGTTAATCGGTTAATCGTATTTCCAATACGATTGACTGTATAATCGAGTATAATCCTTACCGTGAATCATACATACTCGTATAAGCGCATTGTAATTCATATATTCATTGTCAAATAACACATAAATAGTATATACCGGCTAGGGTATACCTGAATTTGCCGGGATCGTTACATAATGACTCTACAATCAAACCTAGTAAAAAATGCAAGACGTCATCTAGCACCTTTCATTGAGAAGTTGGAAGCACAAGAGTTTAAATTTCGAAAGAAGAAAAAGATGAAGAGTAATACTGTAACTCAAGACATTGGATTGTATTTAATGCATCTCAATCTGTTGTAGCTCCAAGTCCAAAGATTCAAACTGCTTTTGTCACCAATGGTAGTTTTGGGGGAAGTTCTCAATCGTCAATCATACCTCATTATACAAGTTCCTACACTGGAACCAACTCTGTTCCTACCAATACTGTTCCAACAAATTCTGTTCCTGATCAACCCCCAAAGCCCACTTGTCCATTATCTGATGTTGTTCAAGGCAACATTGCAGTTAATATCAATAACTACAATGGACTGACAATCGATAACGTTCAAGAACATATGACATTCTTATGATCCGTCCTTGAGTCATATGAGTGTTTGCTAGCTGGGCGTATTGGTAACTACAACATGACTGAAGAAGATTATGATCAGGTTGATTCTGAGGTAGCTGGTGTATGGAAAGTGTGGTTCGTAGAGCTCAAAGGCTTCAGGAAATCACTGTTAAAATTGTTTTAATGGTACAACTTCAAAGTTGGGTTTTGATAAGTCCAAGGTGAGATGTTTTCGATGCAAAGAAAAGGGTCATTTCAAAAGGGAATGCACTAATCCAGAAGTTGGAGATGTTATTCCTAGTCATTTTGGTAGGGATTATAACTGGCAAGCCATTTATCATCAAACCTCTCCTGCACTTGTTGAGTCATCAAAGAAGCCCGAGGCCTCGTCATCTAAAGCGTGTCATGCACAATTGGATGAAGGATTCAATTGGAATACGATTGTTCACAGGGCTAATTTTGCTGAGGTAATTAGTGAGACTCAAGCTGAGGAACAGGTACAGGTAAACTTTGTGAATGCAGGTGTAGCGGTGAAAGAAATGGAAAATACCGAAGTAGTTGTTAATGATAATTCATCATCTTTTCATGTGATGGGCAAACTGGAAATAATCCTCATAGTTCCGAACGTGAGAGTGAGGTTGGAAGACAAGCTGCTGAATTTGTGTTGTTTGAGACAGAAATTAAACCTCAAGAAAGTGTTAAAACCGATAATTCAAATGAAACTCATAAAATTGGTAATCAATCTGCTAAAACAAGAGCTGAAACTCAATCTAATGTAAAAGATGGTAACTCAAAATTTGCTAAAACCAGTTTTTATTACAAGAGAAGGGAATTGGTTACAAATTAAGTGGGTAACAATGAATCTGTAAAACCCATTGATGGTTTTCAAAAGATCGTGTTTGTTAAAGGTGAGACCTCCGTAGAACATAGAGAGGCCATCTTTAGTAGACAATATAACGATGAGTTTTACAGATTGAAAATTGAAAGAGAAAAGGAAGAGAATCATGTTCATCATGTCAATAAGTTTGTTGATAGCAGGAATTGTTTCTGTCGTAATGAAGAGTCAGTATGTGAAAATTGACCTTTGGTCACACGAAAAAAGTGTGGCCGTAGGCCTTTAGCCATACACATTTGGTTCAGGTCATATGTGACCAAAGGTCGCGACATTGTGGCTATGATATGGCCACACATAGTTTTTAGTGGCCTTATGTGGTTATAAGTATGGCTAAAGGGTACATGTATTAGTTGCTGGACATCAAGAAGCCTCTCCAATAAGTGTGACTAAACGGTAGAAAATGGCCACATGACTATTTACTATGAGTGACCATTGCACGTATAGAGCCACATGAATTCATGTTTCAGCCACATGATTTTATAATAATGTGGCCAATAGGGTTGTGTTAAGCGTGCATTGTGACCTATACCGTGTGGATATAGCAAAGCAATGCCACTTAAATTTAATAATAGTGTTGCTAATTATATCATATAGACACTGGATATTACATTAAAAGTGGCTAAAAATGTTTACTTGTCACTCAAACACTCCTTTGTAGATTATAGTGTGGTTATTGTCTTAGCGTTTGTCACACATAATGCTTTTCGTAATTTAAAGTGTGGCTACTGTCAAACTTTTCATCACACATAGTGATGTATTGTGTGGCTAATCATATCATATAGACACTGGAGTTATTGTCAATGTTGCTAAAAATATGAACTTGCCACTCAAACACTCTTTTGTAGTTTGTGGTGTGGCCATTGTCTTACCATTTGTCACACATAATGCTTTTGTAACATAAAGTGTGACTATTATCATAATTTTGGTCACACATAGATAAATGTGGCTAAATGTGTCTTACCGAATTCAGTTTTTTTTATTATTTTTTAAAATGGATTATATAAAATCAGATTTTTAACCTACTAGCAATGCATAATATAAATATTTCAAAGCATAACTTTATAAATGTAACTAAACACATTAGTATAAAATCAAAACATGTTTTTTCATAAGTTTAACAAACCCAATAACATAATTCAAAACAGGTTTACATTACCATACCTTCACTAATAAGTTATAAATTCAAAATATTTGAACTACTACTAATTACTACCGACCTCAAACTTTCTTATAAACTCATCAAATTGTTTTTGCCTCCTTTCTTCATTTTCCTTAAGTTCTTTTTCCATTTGTTCCATTCGTTGCACTCGTTCTTCCAACTCGTTTATTGACTTTCTTTCATTTTCTAGTTCTTTTTCCATTTCGGCTCTAACTTTTTGAACCTAAAATTTTTAATATATTAGCATCATAACTATACATCATCTTTATAAAATAAAAAGTAAAAGTTAAATATGCAAAACTAAAACAACCAAGCAGACATAAAGTAATTGGGAAAAGATCCAATAAAATAATACCTTAACGTACATTACGTACGCGAATCCTGTTTTTCACAAATCGATCCATGAAATCACATCACAGCATCTCGGAATCATTAATACATATCTAGTTAATCATTGGTTCACCGAAAAAACAGTTTTGGATGGTTAATCGATCAATTCTTCACTTTTACTCATGAAAACCGTTTTTGAGCGTTTCTTGAGAGTTTTATGAGCGTTTAGGTTTTGTGTGAGCATTTTAGTATTTTTGCCCCACCACGATGGTTTTCACCCTCATGTGATCCAGCAAGTGATGCCCCATCACGATGGTTTTCACCCTTCCTAGGTATCGTGGTACGTCCACGCATAGCACGACGACTATCAAGCATAATCACATTAAACATAATGTATACACAAACTTGAATCGGCGACTCGTTGGTGATAATAATCAATGTTAACTGTACTAAAAAGTCCTAACATGTATTCACACATCGTATCATGGCAAATCAACCAAACATTCATCATACAACTTAACTTATGATCACTTAGTTCATGAGACAGATTATAACATGTACAAACTGATTTTATTCACTAAGAAAAGATTAAGTATAAATTCTACAAAATTTACCACAGTAAAATATATGAATTAAGTTTCTCAAAAAAAAATTATTATATTTTTATCATGCATACAAAACTCACAATAATTCAACCATTGCATATATGTACCAGCAGTTCAGCAGATTGCACAACAAACACTTATTTAATGGTTCTATCAACTCATTAATCCAAATTGTGCAAGACCAATTGGTTGTCTTCAAAACTCATAATACTAATTTTCAGAACTGGAACCAACCTGTTTGGTTTTTTCATTAGGGAGTTATGGTTTCGGAAAGACAGACCAGAATATGACTCCCCGAATCAGCTTTGACCAGTATATTTGTAAAATCATAAAAACTATTCAAAATTCGTTCAAAAATTACAAACTTTACCTTTCTGGAAACTAGACTCATAGTACTATATACTAGAATCAACAATCGTTCAATAATCATCGTTTAACATCAAGTTACATATCAATAAATAAACGAAAACGAATCTGTCAGCAAACTGTTGTCATCAAAACTCAAACCTTAGAAATCTTTAATCAAAATAAGTGAAATACATATATTTTTTTGCGATGAAAGAAGATGTACTAAGCTTCAATTACAAGAAATAACACTTAAAATTGAAAATCCTCAAACTTGGTTCTTAGGGTTCTTTACACTCAACACGAAGCCAACAAAAATCTAGATAGAATTGATGGAAATCGACACCACATGTGAATTCCTCTCGCAAAAATAATAAGATTAGAGCCTGGAATCAAAGGATTTGGTTAAGAATTGAGTGAGTTAGAGAATTAAGGATGAAGCTTATGGTGGGTGTAGAGGATGAAGAAGAAGAAGAAGAAGGAATGAAGAGAAAGAAAAAAAAAGGTAGGTTAAATATGGGAGGGTAATTCAAAAATTTTTTGAAGAAAGGGGGGGGTGAATTTAATTTGAAATTTTATGGAAAGTGAAATTAATAGGAACTAAATAGAATTAAATTTTTTTATTTTTAATAATTAATTAAAGAGTTGTTAGTGTGTGTGTGTATATATATATAACAACTAATTAAACCTTAAATAATATAAGAAATTATATTTTAAATATAAAATAACATAAAATAAATACAAGTGATATTTATAGTTGTTCTAAAAGAGTTGTATAAGAGTGTAGTGATCAGTGTTAACCCTCAATAAACCATACGTTCATTAGTGGGTCATAGTAATTCTTGATCGGTGTTAGTGTCCCATTATAGCATCTATCATGTCACAGTTGCTCTAAAAGAGTTGTATATGAGAGTCATTAGTCATGGTTAGGTGTTAACGCCTGAAACACACCATACTTTCGTCAATAGGTCTTATATGGCTATCATTAGTCATAGTTAGATGTTAGTGTCCCTTGGTTATGTCATAGCTGCTTTAAAAAGTTTGTATAGGATTATCATTAGTCATAGTTAGATGTTAACACCCAAGACATGTCATACATTCATCAGTATACCTTGATTGGTATTAGTGGCCATTATAGCATCTATCATGTCCCCGTTGCTACAAGAGGGTTGTATATGAGTACAGTGAGCCACAGGCATGTGTCAACGCCCAATAACATGTCATACTTTTATTAATGGGCCATATTGGGCCTTTATTGTTGTTAATGGCCAGTATGGTCTCATCATGTCATAGTTACGTTAACAGGTTGTATAGGAGTGTAGTGAGTCATAGTTGGCCGTCATACTTTGCATTAATGGGCCGTCTTGGGCCTTGATTGTTGTTAGTAACCCATTGCAGTCTCTATCATATCATAGTTGCTCTAGGAGGGTTGAATATGAGTTTAGTGAGTCATAGTTTGGTTAACGCCCAATAATATGTCATACTTTCATCATAGTTGCTATAAGAAGGTTGTATAGGAATGTCATTAGTCATAGTTAGATGTTAATGGCCGATAACATGTGATACTTTCATCAATAGGTCTTATTGGGCCTTGTTGGTGCTAGTGGCCCATTATAGCCTTTTCCATGTCATTGTCGCTCTGATGGGCCATATTAGGGCTTGAAATCTCTTAGTGGCCTATTATGGCATGTGATATGTAACATTAGATATTTAAGGGTTATATCGTGTTATAGGGAGTCATATTAGACCATAATAGACCAAAATAAGTCATACATGTCCTAATGGACCATATTGGGCCTTGAAATCTATAATGGCCCATTATGCATATAATTTTAAATTGTGTCTTGAGAGTTACAATCCGCCTAACCTGTCAATATACATTAAACATATGGGTGGAAAATGGGTTGGGTTGGGTTGAAATGGATTATGGGTTGGAATAGGTTAAGGGTCGAAACGGGTCAGGGTCGGAACGGGTCAATTAAGAAAAGGGTTGTTATGTTTCGGGTCGGAACGGGTCAAGGTCAAAAGGTTCGGGTCATTACGGATCCGGGTCAAAATGGGTCAAGGTCGGAACGGGTCAAAACGAGTTTCGGGTCATTTTTTTTTGAACAAGGACAACGGAGGAAATTTTTTAGTTTTTTAACTTTTTCAGTTTTTATTTATATTCTGACATATGATTTTTTTATTATTATTTTTGAATACTTTTTTAAATTGTGTCTTAAGAGGTACAACTCGCCTAACCCGTCGATATACATTAAACATAGGGTGGTAAATGGGTTGGGTTGGGTCGAAACTGGTTATGGGTCGGAACGGGTCAGGGTCGGAACATGTCAATTAAAAAAAAGGGTTGTTATGGTTCGGGTCGGAAACAGGTCAGGGTCAAAAGGTTCGGGTCATAACGAGTCCAGGTCAAAATGGGTCAAGATCGGAACGGGTCAAAACGGGTTTCGGGTCATTTTTTTTAACAAGGACAATGGAGGAAATGTTTTAGTTTTTTTTTTACTTTTTCTGCTTTTTATTTATATTTTGACTTATGATTTTTTTATTATACTTGAATACTTTTTTAAATTGTGGTGGAAAATGAGTTGGGTTGGGTCGAAACAGGTACAACTCGCCTAACCCGTCGATATACATTAAACATAGGGGTGGAAAATGAGTTGGGTTGGGTCGAAACAGGTAATGGGTCGGAACGAGTTATGGGTCGAAACGGGTCAATTTAAAAATGAGATGTTATGGTTTGGGTCGGAACGGGTCATGATCAAAAGGTTCGGGTCATTACGGGTCCAAGTCAAAATGGTCAAGGTCGGAACCGGTCAAAATGAGTTTCGAGTCGTTAAAAAAAAATAAGTAAAAAAAAACTAAAATGTTTTCTCCCGTTTCAACGTTCAGCAAAAAAAACTGAGAAATGAGCCTAAACCGAAACCCAACTCGTCGAGTGCGAACACTCGTGTTGGCTCGTTTCAGCAATTTTTCAGATCGTTTCAACATTTAACAGCTTGTTTTAACAGCAAACAACATTTTAAACAGCTTTTTTCAGCGAGTTTTCAGCTCGTTTCAGGACTTAACAGCTCGTTTTTACAGCAAACATCATGTTAAACAGCTCGTTTCAGTGAGTTTTCAGTTCGTTTAAGCACTTAACAGCTCATTTTTACAGCAAACAGCGTGTTAAACAACTCGTTTCAGTGATTTTTCAGTCCGTTTCAGTGCTTAACAGCTCGTTTAAGCACTTAACAGATTGTTTCAACGCGTTTTGGCAAGTTTTGCAGCAATTCAGCAATAAAAATCAGCAGTTCAGCTCGTTTTTGCCCGTTTCAGTAGGTTACATAACCAATACTTCAAAACGTTTTGTATTTTCAATCCAGAAAACAAGTATAGGCAAACGTTTAGTGTTTTCAAAACCAGTTACGTGTTTTCAATCCAAAACCTGGTGTCACGTGTAATAGAGTTTTCTCAAAACCAAATGAAAGCATTTGACTCGCTAACTGTTACCTAGTACAAGTGTTTTAAGTTATGTGAGTATGTTCAACAACACATGACTCTAAGATTTACGTATGAACTCACAAACAAACACAAACTTGACTAGACGAATCATTGTTGATAATAAGTAATGTCAACACTCAACAGTATCAAAAGTCCTAACATGTATCCGCACATCATATCATGGCAAAACAACATAATATTCATCATAAGCTTAACTTATGATCATTCAGTTCACAAGACAAATTCTGGCATATACAAACTGATTTTATTCACAAAGAAAAGATTAAGGATAAATTCTATAAAATTTACCACAGTAGGATATATGAATCAGGTTTCTCAAACAATTTTTATTATATTTTTCTCATTCATAGAAAACTCACAATAATTCAACCATTACAGATAGGTACTAACAGTTCAGCATATTGCTCAACAAAAACTAGTTTAATGGTTCTATCAACTCATTAAACCAAATTGTGTAAGACCAATGGGGTTATCTTTTAAACTCATAATACTAAGTTCCAGAAGTGGAACCAACCCGTTTGGGTTTTTCATTTGGGAGTTATGGTGTCCGAAAAATGAACCATAATATAACTCCCCGAATCAGGTTTGACATATGTTTTTGTAAAATCATAAAAGGTACTCAAGACTCATCGAAAATTATAAAACTTACCTCTCTGGAAACTAGACTCAAAATACTATATCCTAAAATCAAGAATTGATCAATAATAATTGTTTAACAACAAGTTACAAACCAATCAATAAACGAGAAAGAATTTGTCAGCCAACTGTTCTCAACAAAACTCAAACCCTAACATGTTTATGACATCTCTAGGGTTCTAATTAATCATGTTAAAAACCCCCGTTAGATTTGATCGCAGGATGGTTGATGAAGTTTGGAGCAAGAGGCAAAGCGATGAAGAAGAGTAATGAGCTTCAATCGATGTTTATGGATTAGGTTTGTAATTGGGAGGAGGTGAAGGTGATGGTCACATGAAGCATAAAGTGTGGTCATTAACTAATAATAGTCACATTTGTTGTTTTTCTGTCACTATTAGCCTTTAGCCACACATCAAATATTATAAGTGACTATCAAATAATGCTTTATGGTCACATAAAAACATAAGCGTGACCATATATATTAGCTTTTAGCCACATATGAAATAATTAAAGTCTGATCATTAAATGTTAATAGTCACGCGTTTTGTTTTAATGTCATCGTTAGCTTTAAGTCACACATAAAAGCATATAAGTGGGTAACAAACAATGTTATATGGTCACATTGACCCGTAAGTGTGACAATATGTATTAGCATTCAGCCGCATCATTGAAACCTATTGTGGCCATAGATCAGATTCGGCCACACTTTTCTAAGTGTGGCTAGTAACTGTCATATTTTTTTGTTAAAGTGTGGCTAAAGGTTTCGACCAGCTGTGTACAGGTATGTTTTTTTGTCACACGACCAAACATGTGTGGCTAAAGCTCCGCACATGTGTGACTAAGGTTCGGAACATGTGTGTTTTTGTCACATGAACCAAACATGTGTGGCTAAAGCTTCTCGCATGTGTGTTTTTTTGTCACACAAGTAAAAGTTGTTTGGCTGTAACTATGATTGGTGACCTTTAGCCACACATTTAATCTAAAGTGTGGCAAACCGATTTTAGCACATGTGTGGCTAAAGCCCTTTTTTCATGTAGTGAGGGACATTTATTTTATTCATGTCCTAAGAGATTTTCTCAAGAAAGGAAACATGTGGTGAACAAAAAACCATATGGTGAAAGTTCCTTTGGTTAAATCCACATCTCCACCCATCAAGATTTTAAAACGGGGTGTAAGTAAGGAACTTGTCAAAAAGGTTTTTGAAGTAAGTGAAACTTCAAATGTTAAGAAGAATGATGGTTTTTACAAAAAGACAAGTTCTGTGGGACAGAACTGGGTGGTTAAAAGTAAAATCGAAAATAAAACTGTAACGAGCGTGGTATTCCTCATGAATTTAGTGCTCCCTATACACCACAACAAAATGGAGTTGCCAAACGAAAGAACAGGACACTGATTGAAACAACTAGGGCGATGTTGGCTGATTCGAAATTACCCATTAGTTTCTGGTTAGAAGCTGTTGCCTCGGCTTGTAGTCGCGTTCTGACAGTTAGAAGTTTGGCAAAACCTGTTTCGAGCTACTTAATAGACATAAGCCTAATTTGAGCCATTCAGATCTCAATGTATTGTCCTGGATCTTGATGGTAAATTCAGTGCTAAGTCTGTGGAGGTTTTCTTTGTGGGTTATGCTAGTCCCTTGCGTCGAGTATTCTACCTAGCATCAATCAGATTGTGCAAGTTTAGCATGTGGACTACCAAAGATATGCTACTCCTATTCAAAGAAAGGGCAATTCATGGATATTTGACTATGACAGCTTGTGGAGTTGTTTCTGTTGGAATCGATCTGCCCAAGACACATATTTGAGTTGATGTGGCTAGTACGTTATGATCCAAGTCAGGTCATACCTAATAACAAGCTAGACAAACGCCACAATATTTATTGTTAGATATGATCTAACTAATAATTATCAACACTTATAACATTTGGAATATGGGTTTTCTAAATAATTGCATTTGTGTGTAAATAAATTATATGGATAATTTATACTTGAGAGATGTTACTTAATTGGTTAAGTGACGTATTGCTTATTACTTATGTATGTTATGTTTTATTTTAAATATAACATAATAATATCATAAGTAATAAAAGAAATCAACAAACAAAAATGAAATTGGTTTTGGGGGGAAAACCCCATGGGGCCGGCTCCCTCTCTCTCCTCTCTCCCTTTTGTTTTGTTTCAATTACATGCAAGAGTGTTGGTTAGGTACAACACAATTGTTGTTTGTATCACCACAAACTCTCTCACACACACATAACTCTCTCTTCCTTCTCTCTACTTCAGCCGAGAACAAGAAGATAAAGAACAAAGGGGTTTTGTTCTTGCTACAAGTGTAAAGGTCCCTAGCAACTTGGTGTTTGTTGGAGCTTGTTCTGGTATACAAGCTTGAGGATTTCTCCGTTGGAATCTAGCCATTCATATCTTCATCTTCTTCGATTTTTCTGGACTTGAAGGTATGTTCTTGAAACACCCTATGGTTGTTTTTGATAGTGTGTTAATTGTATATGGATCCTGGATTGGGTTTAACATAAACGGGTTTATGTGTTTTTAGTTAACAAGATTTAAAACTAATTTTCCGCTGCGTTTTTCCTTATAAAATGGTTTATATGGACTTTGATAACTAAAACCCAACAATGGCATCAAGAGCCGCTTATACGATTACATGCTTCAAAATGGGATCTAAAGTGTTCGGGTTTGATGGTATTCTTTACTATATTGGCCAAAAACTTTAGGCATTTTGGTTGCCCGTTGGTTTTTCAAGATTATACCATACATGCATGTGGTAAATATGGAAATATTGAATCATTTGGATGATGTTTTGTTTTGGACAGAACCTGGGTTCTTCAGCTCTGGCCGAGAACATAATGGTTGGAAACCATGGTTCTCGTTCTGGCAGAAGACACCCGAAACCCTGTTCTCGGTTGGCAGGGAACTCATGGTTTGGAACCATGAGATTTCGGTTGACCAAAAAAATGTTCTCGGTTGGACCGAGAACTCATGGTTCATAACCATAGTTCTCGGTTGACCGAAAACTAGTTCTCGGTGTTGACCGAGAACACTAGGTTCTCGGTGGCCAAAGTTTTCGGGCCGAAAACTCTGAAACATTGGTTTTGGCTGAGAACTCTATGTTCTCTGTTTTGGGCCGAGAATTAAGGGCCAAAGGGGAACCATTCTGGTCAAAGGTTGATCTGCTTGTGTGGATGTTCATAACCTAGCCATGACCTTATGTGTATTGAAGAGATATGTTGTGGTTTATGCATTTGTTTGTAATATTCTTTAAAAGAGTTTGTAATCTATTTATTCTTTCAAATGGTTTGTAATAATAAGTAGAATAGTTGTATTTCTTTTATTAGACAAAAATGTATTAGGATATATTTTGTAAAAGAAGATGCAACTACAACACCATTTTGGTTAGAGCCTAAATGGAAGCCCAAATAAAGAAGAAGGATCACAACAAGAAGTGAACGCTTGAAGCATAAGGATGCGGAGTCAAGTGGGAGTTCACCATCTCTTACCTTGTGTCATGCTCATCCCTTAGGAGAGACCTTATGACACACTTGTTTCGGTCAACAAGTGTTGTCAAATTTTAGGTGGCGAAGGTTATGGACATGTGATTGTATTTTATGCTTGTGTGGTTGATTTATGTTTATTGTTTTATCATGTTTAGATGTTAACAATTAAAATCGACAACTTGCATAAAAATGATTTATTTGAAATTATTAAGTTATAAAATTGGTTTTATTAATTATTAATGATTTCATAATAAAATGGGTTTTATTAATAGGAATTTAAAAATTGGTTTTCAAAGGGTACTATAAATTTGAATGCATGCAAATGGAATGTACATTAAATAGTTTTCCAATCTAGAATTTTGAAAACTTAAATCCCTTTTAAAACAAGTTGAACACCATCCTTTTAATACGACACTTGAGTCACTTGGAGACTTAATGTGGGATAATGGTCACCTAACCACATTTAAGAAAACTTGTGATCTTGAGGTGGTTTTACAATACCTGTGGGATAAAGGTCACCTAACCACTTGTATGTGTAAACCCGCATGTGTGTGTAAGTAGGACGACTTGATTTGGAAACCATGTGAATAGGGTCACCGAAGCATGACGTTCAAAGGTGTTGATGGGATTAAACATGCCAACTAAACATATGATGTTTAGCCGATCCCATAAAACTAGTAGTTTCAAAGGGTTGCAATTGTCAAACGTTGACTACCTTGTTAATTCGAATAGTGGGATAAAGTTCACCTAACTACTATTTGAATGAAACGTTGGGTTCTAGATTCTAATCATTTGTCTTGGAGACATTAAAGGGTATTAACGATTAAAATTTTATTGATATCAAAAATACTAATATTGAGCT
Source organism: Bidens hawaiensis (assembly GCF_021521415.1). Lineage (NCBI taxonomy): Eukaryota > Viridiplantae > Streptophyta > Magnoliopsida > Asterales > Asteraceae > Bidens > Bidens hawaiensis. The sequence continues at coordinate 180,631 of NW_027495194.1, read as the reverse complement.
TTGTTAAATTCTTTTATAGATGGCCGCAAACAATCCACAGAACGCTATTATCCCACTTGTGCATAATTTATCACTGAGATCCATTCTGGACAAGGATCGTCTGAATTATAATAACTTTATGGATTGGTATTGAAACTTGAGAATCGTTCTCAAGCAAGAGAAGAAATCCTACATTTTGGACTATCCTATTCCCGATGAACCTGATGCCAACAACTTGGATGCCTATGCGGATTGGTTAAAATACACCGAGGATTCGGTGCAAGTTTCTTGCCTCATGTTGGGAACAATGATTCCCGAGATCCAAAAAGGATTTCGAGAATCATGGGGCATATGACATGATCACCCAGCTAAAGGAAATGTTCCTTACTCAAGCTAGGGTGGAACGCTTCGAAACGGTTCGAGCGTTTCATGCATGTCGTATGGAAGAAACCCAATCTGTCTCATCTTATGTACTTAAGATGAAAAGCCACATTGATCGGCTTGAACGACTTAATTTTCCCATCTCAAGAGAGTTAGCCATGGATTTGATCCTCAATGGCTTAACTAAAAGGTTTGAGACATTCTTCATAAATTACAACATGAACGGATGGGACAAGAGTATTGGTGAGCTTCACACAATGCTCAAAACAGCCGAAGCCGGAATAGCTAAAATGGTTTTACCCGTTCTTGCGATCAATGAGGGTGGCTTGAAGAAGAGGCATCATCCATAACCCAAGGCAAAGGTTTCTAGTGGTAAAGGACAAGTTAAAGGCAAGTTCAAGGGAAAGGCAAAGGTGGAACCAAAACCGAAAAAGCTAAAGGTTATCGCTGAGGATCCGTGCTTTGGATGTGGAGAGATAGGTCACTGGATGAGAAACTGTTCGACCTATCTCAAGGAGTTGAAAGCTAAGAGGGATGCTGAGAAAACCTCAGCTACAACTTTCATGATCCGTATTGATCTTAATATTATTTCTTCTAACACATGGGTATTGGATACCGGATGTGGAACTCACATACGCAATTCATTGCAGGAGTTCAAAAGAATAAATGATTACAAGAAAGGAGATATTAGTCTCTTCATGGGCAATGGAGCAAAGGTTGATGTCCAAGCTTGAGGAGATTATGTTTTGAAGCTTCCAACTAGTTTGGAAGTTCTTTTGAAAAACATTTTGTATTCTCCTAGTTTGACTAGGCATATTATCTCTGTTTCTTTATTAAGACAATTTGGTTATGATTTTAAGTTTGTAAACAATGATATTTGTGTTTTCATGAATGATGTCTTTTATTTTAAAGCAATGGCGTCTAATGGCATTTATGAATTAATTCATGATAATACATCCATTGATAACTCGTAGTACCAAGCTAACACCAAAAGACTCAAATTGGATTTGAGCAAGACTTTTCTTTGGCATTGTCGCCTTGGTCACATAAACAAGGATCACATTCATACACTTCAAAAGAATGGTCTTTTGGAATCAAATGATGATTTTTTTATAAGTGTGAATCTTGTTTATTGGGAAAGATGACCAAGGAGCCCTTTAGTGGAACTAATGAAAGGACTAAAGATTTATTAGGTATCATACATTCGGATGTATGTGGTCCTTTTAAGACAATGACAAGGAATGGTGAAAGATACTTCATCACCTTTACCGATGGTTATAGTCGCTATGGGTATGTGTTCTTGTTAAAACACAAAGATGAACCCTTTGAAATGTTCAAAGTCTTCCAAAATGAAGTACAAAATCAACTCAATAAAACAATCAAAGTACTTCGTTCAGATAGAGGAGGTGAATACCTAAATGATGCGTTTCTAGATCATCTTAGGAATTGTGGGATTATCTCACAACTTACTCCACCCGGAACACCGAACATAATGGTGTGTCCGAAAGGAGGAATCAAACTCTATTGGATATGGTTCGATCTATGATGGCTAGAAGCACGTTACCTCTATCATTTTGGGGTTTCGCATTGATCTCCGCAGCCCGTATTTTGAATATGGCACCAACCAAGAAAGTGGAAAGGACACCTTTTGAAATATGGCATGGAAGGGTTCCATCTTATCATATTTAAAGGTATGGGGTTGTGAGGCTTATGTCAAGAACAACACCCAAAAACAAACTTGAAAGCCGATCCACTAAGTGTATATTTGTAGGATATCCCAAAGATTCGATGAGATATTATTTCTACAATCCAAACGAGCATAAAGTGTTTATTGCCTGAAAGGCTGAGTTCTTGGAAACAAGGTTCCTTATGGAAGGAACTGATAGAACTGTGGAACTCGAGGAGGATCGAGAACCACAAGCCAATACACGTTTGGTTGACACTAGCAATCAACAAGAGGTTGTTGAAAATGATCAAATGGTTGATCAAAACGCACAAAATGTTCGCAAATTTGGTAGAATTAGCACCCCACCTGAAAGATATGGATTTTTCATGGATGAATGCTATGTGGTAGATTCGGATGAACCCACCACATACCGAGATGCAATGTCACAATCTGATTGTGATAAATGGCTTGAAGCCATGAACGTTGAGATACAATCCATGCATGACAATCAAGTATGGGACTTGGTTGCACCACCACTTAATTCCAAATTGGTTGGAAGTAAGTGGGTTTTCAAGAAGAAAACTGACATGCATGGAAACTTGGATACTTATAAAGCTAGACTTGTAACAAAGGGTTTCACTAAAACTCAAGGGGTTGATTATGATGAAACTTTCTCGCCCATGGCAATGCTAAAGTCTATAAGGATATTGTTTGCCATAGCCGCATATTACGACTATGAGATATGGCAAATGGATGTCAAAACTGCTTTTCTAAATGGACACCTTGAAGAAGATGTCTATATGGTTCAGCCTGAAGGTTTTGTCGATCCACAACATCCTAATAAAGTATGCAAGTTAAAGAAGTCAATCTATGGATTGAAACAAGCATCTTGAAGTTGGAATCACCGTTTTGATGATGAAGTTAAGAAATTTGGGTACATCAAAAACGCTGATGAAGCTTGTGTGTATAAGAAAGCTAGTGGGAGCATCATTACCTTTCTGATATTATATGTCGATGACATACTACTGTGTGGAAATGACATTCCAACCATGGAGGGTGTAAAAGCCTGGCTTGGGAATTGCTTTTCCATCAAGGATCTTGGTGAAGCCGCCTATATTCTGGGAATAAGGATCTATAGGGATAGATCAAGGTGGTTGATAGGTTTTAATCAAAGTGCATACATTAACAAAATCTTGAAAAGGTTCAAGATGAAAAACTCTAAGAAAGGTTTGGTACCTATTCAAAAAGGAACAATATTGAGTGCATCTCAATGTCCAATCTCAAAGGTTGAGCAAGACAAAATGAATGGAATCCCTTATGCGTCTGCTATAGGATCCATCATGTATGCCATGATATGCACCAGACCGGATGTGTCATGCTCTTTGAGCATGACAAGTAGATACCAACAAAATCCGGGAACTAGCCATTGGATGGAAGTTAAGAGCATATTGAAATACCTTAGGAGGACTAAGGATATGTTTCTAACATATGGCTCTGGTGAGGAGGAACTCGTTGTAAAGGGTTACACGGATGCGAGTTTCCAAACTGATCGAGATGATTCTCGATCACAATCTGGATATGTCTTCATTCTAAATGGTGGTGCTATCTTTTGGAAGAGCACAAAACAAGACGTGGTAGCCTTGTCCACCACTGAATCAGAATACATCGCCGCCTCCTTGGCAGCTGAAGAAGCTGCGTGGATTAGAAAGTTCATTGCTGACCTAGGGGTAGTCCAAACCATTCAGGACCCTCTAGAAATCTTTTGTGACAACGATGGTACGATTTCTCAAATCAAGGAACCCCATGCACATCAAAAGACAAGGCACATTGAGCGGAGATTCAACTACATAAAGGATGAATTTGAAAAAGAAAGATATGTATTCGCAAAGTTTACACTGATCAAAACATTGCGGATCCACTCACGAAGCTCCTTGAAAGGCCGAAGCATGAGGGTCATACTTGTACCTTAGGACTTCGATATTCTAGTGATTGGATTTGATCAAAATTTTGTATTTGGATATCGGAACAATTTTATTATAACTCAATCATATAGTTTTGGCTATGGTTATATTCTTGAGTTACGTTCCATTTTAGCATGTTTAAATCCATTAATAACTTGATTATTCTAAATGTCCGTAGTCGATAATAGTTGTCGGAACAAATATGAAGGTAAGACTATTATGAACTTGGATTGGTAGATATTCATGAGGTATGAATATCGCAAGGGTTTGCTGCCATGGTTCATAGATATTTATGGGATAAATATTGGACTGACTCGCCCTCAATTTTACTGCATGGAATCCTTGTGATTTGTGGTTATAAGCAAATTTGAGTAAATGCGAACATCATAGTATCCTCCGACCTGAGATACATATTGGGTCTTGATATTCACCAACGATTATACTTTGACTTAGTTCATCGCTGCTCTGAAATATGTCAGTACATAAGGCTAAGCTTAAGTATAATAAAAGGTGATAGTGAGAGACGTATGAAGTCAATAGGGGATTTGTCCCTCTTATTCGTTGAGAGTTAAATGTCTAAGGCCTGATAAGTTAAATCAACAGAGAATGATCACTCTGTTTCTCTGGATTTAACATGACATTTGTGGCAAAAGGATAAATGATAGTTTCACCTAAATCATTTCAAGTGAGGGACTTGAAGGGGATATGTTATTGAATGGCACTTCGTCATGCGTACTAAGGATAGTAAACCGTTGTTAGGCCGTTTTTGTTATTTGCATCAATCTTCTATGTATCTTGTGTAAGTGGAAGACTGTTGAAATCGATCTGCCCAAGACACATATTTGAGTTGATTTGGCTAGTACGTTATGATCCAAGTTGGGTCATACCCAATAACAAGCTAGACAACGCCACGATATTTATTGTTAGATATGATCTAAGTAATAATTATCAACACTTATAACATTTTGGAAAATGGGTTTTCTAAATAATTTCATTTGTGTGTAAATAAATTATATGGATAATTTATACTTGAGAGATGTTGCTTAATTGGTTAAGTGACGTATTGCATATTACTTATGTATGTTATGTTTTATTTTGAATATAACATAATAATATCATAAGTAATAAAAGAAATAAATAAACAAAAATGAAATTGGTTTTGGGGGGAAAGCCCCATGGGGCCGGCTCCCTCTCTCTCCTCTCTCCCTTTTGTTTTGTTTCAATGACATGCAAGGGTGTTGGTTGGGTACAACACAATTCTTGTTTGTATCACCAAAAACTCTCTCACATACACATAACTCTCTCTTCCTTCTCTCTACTTCAGCCGGGAAAAACAAGAGAAAGAACAAAGGGGTTTTGTTCTTGTAACAAGTGTAAAGGTCCCTATCAACTTGGTGTTTGTTGGAGCTTGTTCGGATATACAAGCTTGAGGATTTCTCCATTGGAATCTAGCCATTCATATCTTCATCTTCTTCGATTTCTGGACTTGAAGGCATGTTCTTGAAACACCCTATGGTTGTTCTTGATAGTGTGTTAATTGTATATGGATCCTGGATTGGGTTTAACATAAACGGGTTTATGTGTTTTCGGTTAACAAGATTTAAAACTAATTTTCGTTGCATTTTTCCTTATAAAATGGTTTATTTGGACTTTGATAATCTTGCTAAAACCCAACAGTTTCTCATTTCCTGAAGAAGAAATCACTGATGAAATGGCCACACTATTAATTCAACAACATTTGGTTGATGGATGTCATGAAGAAATTCCTACTCAAGAAGTTCCAAGCTTTATTGAAGATCCGACACCTGATGTTGATGACCATTTTGATAAAACTCCGGTTACAACATCCTTTGATGATAACGGTGAAGATCGCAATGATGTAATTGAATCTTTGGTACAACCAACACCTACTTCTGATCCTGTTACTTCTGATCTTGTGCTTTCTGATGAGTTGGCTAATGATGAAAATGTCATGAATCTTCCTAATGTTGTAACAGTTCCTGATGAAGTTATGCCTCGAACTTTATCATATCACCTGGAAGAGAATATTATTTGGGATCTTAATTCTGGAGTTCTTACTTGAAGTCAGATTGACCAAAGTCTTAGTTGCTATTATACTCAAGTTGCTCCACCTCAGATTCGGTTCTCATTCAAATGTTTCATTTCACAAATTGAACCGAAGACATATAATCAAGCTTTGACTGAAGGGAGTTGGGTAAATGTGATGCAAGAAGAATTGTTGTAGTTTGAAAACCTTTGGGTATGGAAACTTGTGGATCTACCAGATGGTAAACGATGCATTAATACCAAGTGGGTTTCAAGTGTACAAAGGACGAAAATGGCATAAGTGTTAGAAACAAACCTTTGGGAAGGAATTGATTTTAATGAAGTGTGTGCTCCCGTTGCTAGACATGAAGCAATTAGGATATTCTTAGCCTTTGCATCTTGGAAGGGATTCAAGGTCTACCAATTAGATGTTATGTCTGCTTTCTTGAACGGAAAATTGGGCGAAGGAGTCTTTGCATAACAACCACCGGGGTTTGTCGATCCTATTAACAAGGATAAAGAGTACCTGCTCGACAAAGCTCTTTACAGTTTACATCAAACCCCGAGAGCTTGGTATGACATGTTGTCTCAACATTTGTTGGACAATAGCTTTGTTCGTGGCACTGTCGATTGTACACTCTTCATGAAGGAAGTGGATGGTCATTTGATGATAATCCAGGTCTATGTGGACGATATCATTTTTCGGTCAATAAATGATGCTCTGTGCAAAGTATTTGAGGAGGTTATGAAGTCAAAGTTTAAATGAGCGCTATGGAAGAGTTGAAGTTTTTCTTGGGTTTGCAAGTCGAACAAGTGTCTGATGGGATTTTTATTCATCAGACAAAATATGTCAAGGATATCTTCGAAAAATTCAATATGGCTGACTTATCGCCAAGAATCATTCCTATCTCGCTAAATCAAGGAATTGGTCCTGATCCAACCGGGGAGAAGGTTGATGAAACACTCTACTATTCTATGATTGGTTCCCTCATGTATCTAGCTGCTTCAAGGCAAGACATCATGTATCCGACGTGTTTGTGTTCCCGATATCAATCCAGTCCAAGGGTCTCTCACCTAACGTTGGTGAAGCGGATACTACGGTATCTTAAGGGGTGTCCAGGGTCGGTCTTTGGTATCCTCGAGACAATGTATTTGAGCTGAGAGTGTATTCTGATTCTGATTATGGAAGCTGCAAGCTGAACGCCCAAGCTACCAACACTGGCTGCCAATTCTTTGGTAGCAGGTTGGTGACATGGCAGTGTAAGAAGCAGACGACTGTGTCGCTATCCACCTGTGAAGCCAAATATGTAGCTGCTTCTAGCTGTTGTTCCCAGGTTTGTGGACAACAACAAATGCGCGACTATGGTTTGAAATTTCTTACTACTCATATTTTTGTAGATAATACTGCTGCTATATACGGTATTGATATACGGTATCACTTCATCCGTGATTGTTACGAGAAGAAGTTGATTACCGTAGAAAAAAATCACACCGACGAACAAAAATGTGATCTTTTTACCAAAGCTTTCGATAAAAACAGATTTTTGTATTTTTTGGGGCTTAACAGTATTAAGAACATGGGAGGTGGGAAAGTGAGTGATACCGAGGATATGGATTCCGACGTTTGAGTAACCGTTCACCAGGTTAATTTTCTTTGTAAATATTTTTCTGTACATGGTTTTTGATTTTAGGGGGAGAAATGGGTTTGGAAAAATAGAAAAAACATTTAAAAAATCTTTAAAATACAAAAACATTTGTAAAAGAATAAAAGCCAAAAACATTGAAAAATGTGAAAAATGCAAAAACAAAAGAAAAATGCTCCTCAAATGAATTTTGAAGCATAAAAGGAAAATAATAGTACATTGATCATCTTGATCCAAGTTCGATAAAATGAGGTATAAAGGTCTATTGATTAATTTAGGTGCATTGGTAGGATTTAAAAACAAACAAGTAAGGGAATAAGTGATAGAAACCTAAATTGAAAGATGGGTTAGCATTATAGCACTAAAATCTTGGTAATGATGGCAAACAATTAATAACCGGTCATACTCAAGCCTTATGTTTTAGTAGATCACCAAAAATAAAGTGTTAATAAAGTGTTTTAATCATCTAGTACATGGTTTACATTTCAATGGTGTATGGTTTTATGGCCTTAAATCCTGTATTGATGGGATGCATTAGGTTTCTAGAGCTTTGAGGCCTTTATGCAGTTTTTATCTGGTTATTCATTAAAACGAATATTTAAATTCCTGCTCAAAAGAGCGAACCCTGATAAGTCATTAAACTTTGATCGCTAAGTACTTTGTACAAAATTCACTACTGATTTGATCAGAAATGTTAGTCATACATTGTTCCTCCCTTGCGCGCGTCTTAATACCAATAAGAAACGAACCCCAGGGGATACAATGTCTGCAAGCCGACAAATGAAATCGTGCATACTCATCCTTGGTAAAGGAAGCTTAGGGTATTGCTTGATAACGGGGGGATGCCTTGTTGTGAAAAAATGTTGGTATTATTGCCAAATTAAAAATTTTAAAAGTTTTGATCTGCTGGTTCTAAGGTTTAAGTCAAGTTGGGGTGACATGGTAAAAATAAAATCAAGCATGAGTAAAGATTAGAATCTAATCATGTTTAGATATTCTGAGCTTAACTGAACTTTAATCGTATCACTGACATCCCTAAATATTTTGTTTTAAAAGTTTAAGTGGATAGCATTACCAATGATTAGGCTTAACATCCGATATAATAAAGCCAAAATATAAAACTGTGATGAAAGAACGGTTTGATCAATATGATTCTTTGCTCAACTCACAAAAATATTTTTCGTTTTTGTTTGTTATTAGTTCTTATTTTGATATATTTCCTTTTACAACGTTTTCATTCATAAACCAAAATTTTTTATAATTCTGTATTATTTTCAATTTTGGTGAATGGTGATTCGGGTCTGGATATCTGAGAACTGGAATCGAGTGGTTGTTTATAGAAAATATTTTCTAAATTGGGGTTTTAAAAGTGAATTTATTCAAGGTCATTAATTTGGACTTGTTTAATTTCAAAGATTGTGAAAATGGTTGTTTAAAATCAAATGTGTTCAAATTTTCAAAAGGATTTCAAAAGGTCATTAGTTTGGACTTGATCGAGATCGTATGTGTGAATTTTTCAAATTTAAAATTGTTTGAAAAGTACAAACGTATAAGTAATTAACTTATACGACGTATAAGTCTATTTGACATATACAACGTATAAGTCAATCACTTATACGAGCGTATAAGGTTCCTATATATATAGGATGTTATACGCCAAGGTCCATTATTTCAACTTATTCGCTTCTAGAGAACATACACGATGCCCTTATCTTATCCGTATATCTTGTCCATTTGATTTCGTATAATTGGTTTCTGAGACTTCTTGTGGTTGATCTGCACACCACTTGAGATTGAAAAGGTATAATTGTTTTCCAGAAGCATAGATATGAAAGTGTTTGATGTCGGTGAACAGTAGCATATACATTTAGATCTAATTGGACTTGATGTTGATATGTAGTCATAAAGTTCAAGTTTGTTAATGCTTATCGATTATATTCTGAACATGATGAACCTAAAATTCATGTCTATTGTTGTTTAATTGTCCAGATTGTGTTTGACCTAGTTTTGAACGCATATGGTTATAAACTTATATGGCGTATAAGTTTCTTTAACTTAAACGTTGAAAGTTTACAACTGGACTTATATGTGTGCTTTTCATATACGCTGTTAAGAACATACATGTGTAAATCCTAATCCGTTTATATGTTCTTACATGGATATATGGTTATACGTGTTAATTGAACTTACACGTTGAGATGATTATATACAGTGAAATGTCTTATCCGTGTATATAGGATTTATACGTTATTATTCATACATATACGAGTATACAAGTAAAAATATTTAATTTTTATAAAACTTACTAACATGTTATCTTGTTTGTTTGTTTGTCTCTGTGCAAATGGTAAAAGTAAAAGATATTGATGCTAATCATAATATCTGTGCTTTTCTAGACGGATCAGATGATAAGATGGAACCGTTTCGGATTATATTGGCATACTTTGAAAGATCGAGGATCTTTAAAGCTATTTATATTAATAAGGTGATTATCAAGGAGCTGCTTGATGAATTATAGAAAAAACGAAAGGTTTGAAGGAGAATGTGATGTGGGCCCAAGTGTAGAAGACCGGCCCATTATGTTTTTGGTGGCCCAAAATAGCGCTTCAAAAGGGGCTGCACGAAAATGGGCATAACTTGGCCCACTAAACTTCGTTTCAAGCCTGTTACCAGTCAAATCGAAGCTTGAGATGAGGAGCACGTTGTGGAAAATGCCTACAAAGGTTTGGCCCCCGTCCGAAGCCCAAAAACGTCTTCTAAATAAAGTTTTGGGCCTTTTTTTATTTTTTCGTCAGCTTTAACGTTTTTCTTTTTGGTTTGTGTTTGGCCCATGGATTTTTTTGGGCCCATTTTGTTTTAGGAAGTCTTTTTATATGTTGGGAATGTAATCTGAAAAGTTAGACTTCAGTTTGAATAATAATTATTTTTCTCTTCATTTTCCCTGACCTTTGGGTGGGATTTGGGGGTTTTTGGAAGATCATCACGGGAATCCACTGATTCAACGTGATCCGATCTCCGCTATCGTTTTACCGCTGCATCAGAATGTATAAGTTCAGTGGTAAAAAAGAAGGAGATTATCATTTATGAGCAAGTCTTAAGGGATGTTTTGGAATTAGGTGATGAATCTACCGATCCTACTTCGTTGGATGAAAGGATGGTGAAGGGTTGTTTGCTGAGAATGGGTTACAAGAACAATTTGGATAGAGGTTTCTTGAAGACTGGGTTGTCAAGTCCTTATAAACTCTTGGTGCATGTGATATTACATTGTTTTGGGCACAGAAAAGGTGGCTATGAAGAGATATTGGACTACTAAATGTGTATGATGACAGCCTTATGCTTGAACTTGAAGTATAATTTTTCTAAAGTTATATGTGAGTATATGAAGCTATATTTTGATAACCAATGGCTGATGTATCTGAGGTTTGTTCAGCTGATCATTGATCATCAATTTCCTGATATTGAAAAGGCCCCTTAAATCGTATAGGAACAAATCTGAACATGAAATTCCTAAGTTTCGTGAATTATTTAGTCATTTCCTAAGTTTCGTGATTTATTTAGTCATTTGCTTAATCCTGATTATGTTGCACCATCAGATAATCCGTGGAGGAAGGATGAAAGTGATTCAGATAGAGAAAATGAGAATGAAAGAATACAATGATATGCACCTTTGGGTGGTAAGTGGTTTGTAAAAGCTGAAAATGACAAAGCTGGAGGTTCTCAGAAGATGAAAAGAAAACGTAAACGTGTGATTAAGACTGAGGTTTTTACTTCTCCTGCTCCTATTCCAGATCCTATTATTGCTCAACAACAACTTTTTGTTGATGAACCGGTTGTTGATCAAACTGTTGATGATGAAGAAACCAAATTTGATTGTGAGATTCCAAAGAAAGTCTTATTTGATCCTATTTGGAAAGTGTCTGAGTATTGCTTATTTGAGTAAGATTAAAAAAATCGAGATACGAAGACTATTTGGAGTACAATACTTCAATAGTTTAAAGGAGATGAAGATTTTGCCATGGTTTGATGCATATGATATTTGTATGCATTATGATTTGTTGTATAAACCAAAGAGTGGTCCGGTAAAGGAGATTTGGGAGTTTATGGTCAATGAGGCAAAGCGTGGTTTTAATAAATGGACAACTCAGTTACCTAAGGTGTTCAAATAAAGAAATCGTAAGAATCCCAAAGGTGAATTGATAAGGACTTTGAGGTATACAAGACCAGACTCGCTACGCACAATACCGTTGTACCCAATGGAACATGATTTTCATCCTTACTTCCTTTGTTGGTCTTATTTTGCGTTGACTGGTGAAGCGAGTATCTACTTGGATCGCGGGAAAGAAAAATACGATGTTATTCGAGTGTATGATATGATGTGGCTGGTAAACTGTTCGTTGAAAGATATTGAGATATTACATGTGAAGAAGATACAATGTAAAGATGAGAAAGTAAAGACAAAATACATTCCCAAACCTTTGACCAACAACACACACCAACTTTCCAAATCTTACATACACATACACCTACAATTCAAACCATAAACCCTTTACCAAGAACCAGTGAAAATGTCACTGAAAGCCCAACTCTTAACACTCAACCAACTCAAATCCCTGATCCATTTCCTATTTCACTTATAAACTCACTTCAATAGTTTAATGGAAATGAAGATTTTGCCATGGTTTGATTTTGATGCATATGATATTTGTATGCATTATGATTTGTTGTATAAACCAAAGAGTGGTTCGGTAAAAGAGATTTGGGAGTTTATGGTCAATGAGGCAAAGCTTGGTTTTAATAAATGGACAACTCAGTTACCTAAGGTGTTCAAATCAAGAAATCGCAAGAATCCCGAAGGTGAATTGATAAGGACTTTGAGGTATACAAGACCAGACTCGCTACGCACAATACCATTGTACCCAATGGAACATGATTTTCATCCTTACTTCCTTTGTTGGTCGAATTTAGCGTTGACTGGTGAAGCAAGTATCTACTTGGATCGCGGGAAAGAAAAATACCATGTTATTCGAGTGTATGATCTGATGTGGCTGGTAAACTGTTCGTTGAAAGATATTGAGATATTACATGTGAACAAGATACAATGTAATGATGAGAAAGTAAAGACACAACACATTCCCAAACCTTTAACCAACAACACACTCCAACTTTCCAAATCATACATACACATACACCTACAATTCAAACCATAAACCCTTTACCAAGCACCAATGAAAATGTCACTGAAATCCCAACACTTGATACTCAACCAACTTAAATGCCTGATCCATTTCCTGTTTCACCTATAAACTCACCATCCCCTGATGCCAGAATGAAACTGGATCATGTTCTTTCAATAAAATTCAAACCAACAAGAAAAAGGATGATATTTTACTAAAGCTGTTGAGAAAAATAAATTTTGGTCTTTGTTAAAGCTAAACAATATTAAGAAACTGGGCGGTGGTAAAGAGAGTGATCCTGAGGTGATGGATTCCGATCTCGAGTGACCAATTCATCAGAGTCAAATTTGTTTATGTAAATATGTTTTTCAAATTGGTTTTTGGTTTTATGGGGGAGATATTTCTTGAAAATTCAAAAACACTTAAATATTTGAATAAGCCAAAAACATTTAAAAATGATAAAATGTCAAAAACATTTGAAAATTTCTCATCAAAATGAGTTTTTAGGGAAAAAAGGGGAGATGATAGTACATTGATCATCTAGTTCCAAATCTAGTAAGAAATAAGCTTAAAGGTCTATGTGATTAACTGTATTAGAGCATTGGTAGGCTTTAAAACAAAAAAAGTAAGGAATAGTAAGTGATATAAACTTAACCATCCAAGTTGAAAGGGGGGTTAGTTCATCAACAAAAATCTTGGTAATGAAGGCAGAAATGTAATAGCCTGTCATACTCAAGCCTTATTTTTCAGCATGATCACTAAAATCTAAATCTTGAAATCTTTTAAGATTCTAGTTAATGATTGTATCATCAACGGTGTATGGTCGGTCTTATCCCTTTAAATCATGTATTGATTTGATGCTTCAAATTTCTGGACATCATTGAGTCTGGGTATTCAGAAATGTGAATATTAAATTGCTTTATAAGCGAACCCACTATAAAGTAATTAAACTTGATCATTTTTGTACTTTGTACAATTCATTACTGACCTGATCAAACACGCTATTAGACATACATTATTCATCCCTTGCGCGGGTCTTAATACCAGTAAGAAACAGACCCAGGGGAGACAATGTCCGCAAACCATACAGATGAAATCGTGCATACTCATTCATGGTAAAGGAAATTTGGGGTATTTCTTGATAACGGGGGTATATCTTGTTGTGAAGTTTATTGCTTGTAAAAGCTATTAAAAAATTTTAAAATGTTTTGATCTACCGGTTCTAAGGTTTAAGTCAAGTCGGGGTGACATGGTAAAAATCAAATTATGCCTGAATCAGATGGGACACTGATTTTTTCCTAATATTGTCTGCTTAATTGAATATTAAATCATATCACTAAAATTTATGAATTATTTGTTTTAAAGTTTTAGTGGACTAGAATACCAACTGACTTAACGCCAGACATAATAAAGTTGAAAATAAAAAACTGTGACGGAAGGACTATTTGATTATGATTCCCTGCTCAAACTCACAAAAACATGTACTAGCTTATATGTTGGTATATAGTTTTGAAACTTGTTGCTTTATATTTCATTTACTGTATTTCAAAAAGCAAAAAGATTTTTTGTTTTATGAGTTATTTTCGACTGTGGATGAATGGGTTACTATCGACTTGATGACATACCGTGAATGATACTATGAGCTTATGTTTCAAAATTCATTTCCAAAAGGGGCTAAAATGTTCTTTGTTTGAACAAGGTCATTTGGATGGACTTGTTTTTACAAAATATTTTGTATATTGTGCTTATTTAAGTTATAAATGTTTAATTAAGGTCATTACTTTGGACTTGGTCAAACTCGAGAGTGTGAATTTTACAATATTGATTGATTTTGTATAAATGTATACGGACGTATGTGTTAACACATATATGTGTGTGATGTTCAACACATATACGGACACATACCTTTTTACACATAACTGGGTGTATATGTTTATTCAACATATACGCGGTATACATAAAGTGTATATAATTTGTTATCCAGTCGTATAACTTTTGATATGCTGAATATCTCAAGTATAATATACTTCGAAGTATCTAGTGGGGTGACTGGAGACGGGGTTACCGAGGATTACTGACAGAATGGTAGTTGTAGTAAAAAAATCCTTGTATTTGTTATCATATATTCTGCAAGTTAGGCTCACAAATTCAAAAAGTACTCATCGAGTTTCTGATAAAACCATAAAATCATCATATAATAGTCTATACATCAATTCCAGGGATGTTTATGATTTCGTATGCTATCTAATGCTTTATCAAGTATTGAATTACATTTGTATTGAAAAACAGGATTGTTCTTGATTAAAATGAAAACGCTTTTTTCGATGATCTTTAAAATGTCAAGATTGATCTGATTGACTTGTATTTTTGAATGGTCAGTTGTCAAATGTGATCTAATTTGAGCTTGATTGTCAATAGATTTGAAAATTGATAATCAGTTATTTGGTCAAAGTATTGAAAAGTCAATATTCGTTTTTAATTTCTTATATGGGAAAATCATTATCAAATCAGATTTTCATGGTTTTTCAAGGATTTGCAAGGAAAGGACGAAAAGGATAATCACAAGACTATGTCTTGAATATAATCTTTGGATGATTGTGTATTCATGCCTATAATACAATATGTCCGAATATATTATATATAATCAGAGTCTATGATTTTGATCTTTTAAACGTTTTGTTCACCATCTCAATATTAGATCCGATCAAGGTCAACTGACCGGATCTTCAGATGGCTGGGGTGCTGTCAAGACTGCATATGTAATTTGATAGATCCAAAATATGAAGATTATATGACCAAAGTTTTGTATATCGACTTAAGAACAATAAAAGATATATAAGAAGTTCAAATACTTTTTGGGATGAAAGATTCAAGTCATCAAGACCTAACAATATCCAAGAGGGAGTCTGTTAGTACATAATGTCTAGTGCTAGGGTCTTGTATTTTGTATGGATGCATGTTTGGGAAATAGGTATTTAATGTAAAATTAAGGAGAAGAACATATACGTCGAAGAACATATACGTCGTATATGTTATACGTCGTATATGTCATATATAGGCGTATAAGTTCCATACACTATAAATAATGTTCCTATCCGTTCATTCAGTAGTTTTGTGAATTCCAAGTTTACTTCAGAGTCATATTCGTTGTACTGATTTATATTTGATGATATAAACGTGCTTAATCGTTAAAGTATTCCTTGTGTATTTCATCTCGTATTGAATTATGCACTATACATTAAAGAGCATAGATATTTCATGTTGATCCTAAACGATTCGATGTCTTTTCACTTTTCAACCTGATGATTCATATGGTAGATCTTATTCACACAAATGTTTGTTGAAAGGACAACTTTTTTCTCTTATGGTGAAAAATGTCATATTGCCAAGTTTTGTGAATCTAGGGTACGAACGACTAGAAAAGCTTTAATCGATGTCTTTTCACTTTTCAACCTAATGATTCATATGGTAGATCTTATTCACACAAGTGTTTGTTGAAAGGACAACTTGTTTCTCTTATGGTGAAAAGATCATATTGCCAAGTTTTGTGAATCTAGGGTACGAACGACTAAAAAAGCTTTAATCAATGACAAAGTTCATGTTGTTAACAATATTTTGAATAGACAGCACATGAGGTTGATGAGAAAATGAAAGTTGTTGCTCAGGTTAACTTGAAGAAGGTTGTTAGAGGTAACAATGAGAAGAGAAAATCTGACATCAAACTGGTTGATCTTGTCAAACCTATTTTTAGAGTTGTCAAGCTTAATGTAACTCCTGTTGAAACTAGATTAACTAAAAGGCCATTGGCAAATTTGAATTTAGGCAATTCATGAAGTTGCATCGGCATGCATTGAAGAAGAAGGTTAAGTATGAGAAGGTTCATGTTGGGAAGTTGCCAACATGGAAGCGTAAAATGTGTTTATCTCAAAAGGAAAACAAGGTTCAACCAAGGACTGAGGCTTGGGCTACCTCTTCAAATTAGTATTCTACTTTTGTGTGAAGAGTTCATCCAAGACTATCTCAGGTGACAATATTGTAGATAGTAGGCGTTCTTGTCATATTACGGCAATATCAATCTCCTTACTCATATAAAAGACATTCAAGGGGGTTATGTTGCGTTTGCGGGTAATAAAGATCACGTTAAAAAATGTGAACTTCTGTGATAAAATTGACCTTAATCTATTGAGCATTTCATAAATTTGTGTCAAAAAGTATACAACTTTATTCACCGATAAAGAATGTGTGATCTATTCAAGGGTGTTGTTTATGAGCACGAAGGGTCAGGCAA
The DNA here is from genome assembly GCF_021521415.1 of Bidens hawaiensis. Classification (NCBI taxonomy): domain Eukaryota; kingdom Viridiplantae; phylum Streptophyta; class Magnoliopsida; order Asterales; family Asteraceae; genus Bidens; species Bidens hawaiensis. Next base: position 163,493 of record NW_027495194.1, on the reverse strand, counting down.
CCGTTCTAGTGCAAAATCTGATCACCAAGATCGAATCACTTTATAAGTTGAAAGTGAGGCATATTCGAAGTGAAAATGGCACGGAATTCAAGAACAATATAATGGAGTTTTTCTGTATTCAACGTGGTATTCACCATGAATATAGTGCTCCTTATGTGCCACAACAGAACAGGGTTGCCGAAAGGAAGAATATGTGAATACTGCTTGCTAAACGTTAAACCGGGTTCTCATGTTTAATAGATTCATGAAGATAAGTTATGAACGTCTCAACAATTGTAAGCCGAATCTTGAATTTGTAGAGCCGTTTGGGTGCCGTCGCACAATGTTAAAACATGACGCGGGGAAATTTAAGGAGAAAGCCATTAAAGGATATTTTATTGAGTATGTTTTGCCTAAGAAACGGGGTTTTAGTCTCTCCTCTAGGTGTGTTGAAGAATGGTACCGCGTTGACTGTCAAAGATATACTGCACCTCCTGCTGGCAAGGGACCGAACTGGATGTTTGATTATGATGGTCTATGTGATTCTTTTACTCCCTCGGTTGTTATACAGAATAAAGACTTGGTTTGTACTTATCTTGAAAATGAGTTATTTTATTCTCCAAGTTCTTTTCTTCGTCCTTCAACATATGTATTTGATCAACCTGAAGACTTAGTGTTATCGGATGCATCTAATGATGCCAACTTTGAAGATTCAACCTAAGAACCTTTGGTTGAAACTCATGAAGATAATAAGATACATACATGTGAATCTTCCATTCATTTCATAGAAGAAGCCACTAATATAAACGTTACCAATCTGCAAGATAATATTCAAGTTCCCGAGAATCCAACTCTTCGTATTCATTCTTATCATCCTCAAGACAATATTATTGGTGATCCAAATGAAGGATTGCGTACATGAGATCAAGTAGCAAATGTGGATGAAGATCTATTGCGTTGTGTGTATGCTGGCATCAATGCCTCAGGAATCCAAACACTGCTCAATACACTTGATTTCTAACCCAATCGAACCAAGAAGTGTATCTATGGCGTTACAAGAGCCATCTTGGGTAGAAGCAATGCAAGACGAACTTCAGAAATTCCTTCATCTTGGTGTTTGGGATCTGATCGACAAACTTGATCCAGTTAAAATGGCTATCTCGAAAAAGTGGGTATTTAAATTTAGAAAGAATGATCGAGGGGTTATAGTTCAGAATAAGGCAAGATTGGTAGTCCAAGGGTTTAATCAGCCAGTCCAAGGCTCTAGTTGCAAGACTCGAAGCTATATGATTTTTTTCTGGCCTATCACGCGTTAAAAAAGTTTAAAGTATACCAAATAGATGTTAAAAGTGCATTTTTAAATTGGGTGATTCATTAAGAGGTTTATGTGAAGCAGGCGCCTGGTTTTGAAGATCCTTATTATCCCGAGCGTGTTTACCGACTAAACAAGGCTCTTTAAAGTCTCAAGCCCCAAGAGCTTGGTACAACACGTTGGCTGACCATCTTTTGGATAGCGGATTAACAAGAGGAACTGTGGATTGTACTCTCTTCTACGAGCTGTGAAAGACAATCTTCTAGTCCAAATATACGTTGACGATATCATCTTTGGATCCAAACAACATCTTATGTTAAGATTTTGAGAACACAAATCAGACGAAATTCGAGGTAAGATTGATGGGAGAAATGAATTTCTTTCGAGGGTTGCAAGTTCACCAGTCTAATTTGGGAATCTTCTTTCGCCAAAAGAAATATGTGAACGATATCTTGAGCCGTTTGAAGAAAACCGCTGAAACGTATCCTAATCTCCTCTCTCCGTGGATCACAATTTATCAGTTGATGAATTGGAGGATACCGTAGATCTGACCCAATATCTTACGATGATCGGCTCGTTAATGTATCTAATTTCTTCTCATCGTTATATTATGTTTATTGTATTCTTGTGTCAGGTACCAGTCGAGTTCTCGGATGACTCATCTTGAGGCGGTTAAGCGTATCTTTCACTATCTGAGGGGAAATCTAGACATTGGGTTATGGTACCCCCAAGGATGCTAGTTTCGAGCTTTCTACCTATACAAATTCGGACTATGGAGGTTTCAAGATCAATTTCAAGTCTACAAATGCAGGTTGTCAATTTTTAGGAAATAGACTATTTTCCTAGCAGTATAGGAAGCAGACGGCGGTCTCCACTTCAACCGTTGAAGCCAAATACATGGCAGCCTCGAGTTGCGGTTTACAAGTATTATGGATTCGCTAACATTTGCGGGATTATGGTTTGAAGATTCTTATTACTTCTATTTACACTGATAAGTCTATTGCTATTTGTATTACAAATAATCCAGTACATCATCGAAAACAAAGCACATTGAAATCCTATATCACATTATTCGGGAATGTTTCGAAAAAAAATTCTTTAGAAAAATTCACACTGATTTTTAGAAAGCTATTATTTTTACCAAGTTTGATAAAACTAGATTTATATTCTTGCTTGGTGTAAATGGTCTACAGACATTTTCAGAATTTCAATCGCTCGGTTGATCAATTTTATTTTTTTGTACATTTTTATTTTTTTCTTTCATTATGTATTTTCTTTTTAGGAGGAGAATATTAGAAAACTACAAAAAGAATGTGTTTTTTGTTTAAGATATATAAAAAAATACAAAAACATTGAAAAATATAAATTTAGAGAAATTTGATCCGACATATGTAGGAAGTGATGGTACATTGACTTAACGTATCTAGCACATGGATAAGTGCTGATAAGATATAAATCTATTGGAACAACATCTTGATTTTCAAAGTTTAAAGATTACTGTGTGTGCATGCGTTCATTTTGCAAAGATATCAGCTCATATTCTTATTTTATTTTGCAAAGAAGTTCAACTTCCATTTTTTCTATGTTTTTGCTTAAGTCTTGGATCCTCTCTGCGAGTAGTGATACCAAACCGAGAGTTAAGGCCTAAGTCATCTAATTTATTTTCTTGATGATTCGTACAAGCGTTGGACCTTCTCTGCGTATAATTAAAGCACTAACGTGTGAAAGGCATGTATCATTCTGAAGGTTAAGGCCTTGTACAATTTCAAGTTGTTTTAGTTTTTTATTTTTTTTTAATGAAACCTTATCTGCGTGTAGTAATACCGATCTAAAAGGAAAATATAACCTTATGATTTATATTTATGTTATTATTTTTGCATGGGACATAGCTAATCAAGTTTATTTGAAAATCAAGAAATATATGTCCAAATATGACATTTGATAAAGATTTTGTATAATAGGTGGGGTCCACATTAGATTTATGCTTAACTGAATATTAGGCGTATCGCAAAGCTACTGAAATATTTGTGTAAAGTTTAAAGTGGACAATTATATCTGCAATCATCATTGGATTATGTGCATAATAATTTCAAAATTAAAACGTTGCTTAGGACGTTACCAGGAAATATTATCCCACGTTGTGATTTTCTCACAAAAACATGCACTACTTATCGTATTCTGATTGATTTATCATCAAATGAATGGGAGGAGTCCGTTGACCCAACCCAATACTGAGCTATGATCAGTTTGTTAGTGTATTTGATTGCTTCTTGACCTGATTTCATGTTTTTTGTCTATTTGTGTGCAAGGTATCAATCGAGTCCCCAAGTGTCTCATTTAGATGCAGTAAAAGAAATCTTTCATTATCTGAGGGGTTGTCAAGACACGGTTGTGTTACCACATGCGATAAATTTGAGCTCACATCCTAAACCGGCTCCGAATATGGAGGATGCAAAATAAATACTAAGTCAACAGCTATGGGTTGTCAATTTCAAGAAACCGGCGTGCATCCTGGCAGTGCAAGAAGCAAGCGATCGTTTCAACTTCAACAGGTAAAGCAGAATATGTTGCTGCCTCAAGTTTTTGTTCCCTAATTCTATGGATATAACAACATTTATGGTTCGATCCTCTATTTTTTTCTTGAACCGAGAGATCCATGAATCATGATCCAGATGCATATTGATACAAACGGTCCATTGGGAGCAATAGTTTCCAGATACAAATACATATAGAAGAGCCGTTTTTAAGTAGTGTTCGATCGATTATGTGTTAATCATATTCGATTGATTGGTCTTAGTTTATCGACAAGAAAGATTTGTCTAAGCCATTTCGTTTCTTTTTGTCCAAGTTGCTTCTTTTTTTTTTGTTCAACTCACTACCTTCTTTGTTTGTCAGTTTCCAGAATATTCTCGTTCATAGATCCGAGATCTACATATGTGAATTGAAAGGTCCGAATGATCCATAGTTTTTAGAATCAATAGGTCTTCAAATCATTCATTTGTAAAAATTGAAACCCTTCTTATTTGATGATTAACTTGCCAAAAATCGCAATTCTTGATCAATGGAGGAATAATATCGCCACTTTTGTTCAATAAAATAACAAAGTGGATGATTGACTCATTCCTTATGTTTAACCTATCAAAGGACTATGGTCAGAAACCAAACAACTGACGGTTAAACACATATTGTTCTCCACTATGGCTAATGCAAACTACTGGCCTTAAATATCTGACATGAAATATATTTGATACCAAGACTTAAGACTGACAGTTATTTATGGTAAATGCTAAAGTATAAAAGTGCTGAAGATAAAAAACGGATAAATCAATCAGCAATTGTAACCAGAAGAATAGTAGTTACCACAGGTCCTTATTATTAGTTGTTCAGAATTGTAAGATGACACTTTCGCCTTTAGCTTATCAGTAGTTACACACTTGTATATAATGATGATTAGTGTCTCTTTTTCATTAAAACTTTTACACATCACACAATCACATGATCAGAGTACTATTGTACAAAAAATCGGTGAATGATGAGCTAAGATTGAGGGGAGAGCAATAGTTTGTAATCTTTTTATTATAGTAATAATAAATTGTTCTTCCATATGAAACTTTCTAAGTGTTTATCATAATTTGTGTGTTTCCGCTACAATTACGCTTTGATAATACTAATTGATATACTATTTTGATTAACACATTCAAGCATCCTACCTAACATACAAAGTTTGGTTACTTGATTATTCTTGCGTAATTTATGACCAAAACACTGGGATCCATTTATTAACAAGGCCAGCGAATGGAATCCCATTCACCATACAGCGAATGGGAATGGGAATGGAGTCCCATTCGCCTATCCATTCACTAATAAAACCCCAACGTATGACGTGTTTATACTAGCGAGTGGCCCATGCGCCTACGAATAGGTGTATGGCCTTACAAAACTCTTCATATGCTTAAAGAATAAACGTATGGCTAAAAACTATATACATTCGCTGACATCCCCTAGTGTATGGACTATTACATAGATACAAAACACTGCCTATACTATTACATTTGATCAAAACATTAACGCACTAACAAACTCCCCATCGTCTTAAGTTTTTTTTTCAATCATTCAAAATACTTTTGGTCTTTCAATCTTCACCACATTGACTATGAAAGACAAAACTCACTCTGACTACCCTCTGAAACTGCATGGCCAGTTCGTTATCTTTGCTATGTGTGACATTCGTGACATAGCGAGGTACGCCTTATTTATTACGTAGCGACCAAACGTTTAAATGAGTGGTACCAATTATGACCTGTATACATTGAGGGGATATATATATATATATATATATATATATATATATATAAGTGATATGCATATTAGTGTAACTGGCATACTAATATTAAAGCGCTAGTTAGTACAAAACGACTTAAACAAAAAGATTTTCGTTTAACGATACGCTAAGATATTAAACGCGATCGATTGTACCAAAACAAGCATTATATTATTCTCAAGTCGAAAAAGACTTATAAAACACTTATTTGAGTTTTATTAAGCAACTTGTGAATATACTTTCGATTTTTACAACTAAATGGTATGTTTTACTTAATTTACAAAATTAAGCCGAAAAACATTCGTTTTTGCAATGTTTATCACACACGAACTATTTTTCTCATCAAAAACCTAACCCAAACTAAATTTAGACTCGGTAACTCATGTACGACACACAAAACGAGGCAAAGGTGGCCAAAAGAGGGGCCAAGGGACCCCCCCTAATATGGTGGCCACAATTAGGGGGGACCACCCCTTGTCTGATATCTTCACATTTAAACATACCTCAACTTAATTTTTCGCAAAATATCATAAACCAACTTCTAGATCAGCAATACTTCATCTCTTTCACCGAAAACTCTAAGGAATTAAGGAAGTTTTATGAGTTTGAAGCTTATTTAATCATGTTTCTAACAAAAAAAAAATTGAGTTTGATTAGTGAAAACCATGTTAAATCATTTAAGAACCTTCAAACTTGTCCAAAAACGTATTTTCATGCTAAACATGGCTACAAATCATAATCAAACACTTTTTTGACCAAACACACGTATCAGGAGATTTAAATCGCGTTGTTACGGCTTAAAAACTCGATTTCAAACCCTAACCGAAACCCTAGATTACAAGGTTGGATGATTGTTGTTCTATGCTTGGTTTTGTGATACATGACCTGTAGATAGACTAGCTTGTGAGTGCTGAACCCAAAAAGGCGAGAAAATAGCCCAAACACCCGAAAATCATAAAGTACTAAGAGAACACTCGTTTAGGGGTTGTGTGTGTCTAGATTATGACGTGCTTTTTGTTAGCCTATGAATGAGTCCCTATCCAAATTTGGTAATATTTCGATCGGAGAATATTTGGCGATTTTATTATCGTTTAATAATGATTTAGTGTGAAAAATAGCAAACCAGTTGTCACACCCCGGTCGTAATTGGCGGAAAAACCGAGGCGTGGCGACGGGGTCGTGATTGATTGAGCACAATAGATTTAAAAGTCTAAATGCATAAACTTAAAACATGTCAACATTTCAACAATTCAACAGGTAGCAAATACGTTCCATTACAACGAATAATGCAAACATCAATCCTAAAAGTCTTCCATCTAAGGCCTCTATCAGCTATTTGCTACTTCCTGCTTCATTTCCTGAAAACATGTAACAAAAGCGTCAACTACATAAAGTAGATGAGTGAATTCATAGGTTTAAGGAAAGAGGGATTATACACAAGCATACTAGACTAAGTTGTAGGGGTTTATATATAGGGTGTACCATCGGCTAACCCACCACTCCTACAACTTATCCTACCATGCTTGGGTATAAAGCCCGGTTTTGAAAAGGTTTGTAAGACAAGACAAGCGTACCAGACTAGGTTGTAGGGGTTTATATATATAGGGTGTACCATCGGCTAACCCTCCACTCCTACAACCTACTCTGCTAAGCTTGTTTATATTTGTAAATCCAAGGTATAAAGATAGGTCAACTAATAATGTAGTGATAAGCCCTACACAAGCATACTAAACTAAGTTGTAGGGATTTATGTATAGGGTGTACCATCGGCTAACCCTCCACTCCTACAACATATCCTACTATGCTTGGGTAGGCTTATCAACTCAACCAAGACTACAAGAGTTATGTATAATGATCCCAAGTATTGTTCCCATGCATACAGCTGTAATGATATCAAGGATATGTGTATAAAGATACCAAAGAATCATATGTAACCATGTCTTGATGATAATGATGATAATGCATCATGATCACACGAGACCTGACATCAACCCACACAAGACCACACGATGCTACTTGATTTCCATGATGGTAACCCAAATCGATCACTTTGGATACCATGAGAGAATTCTAAAGCGTCCACTTTAGTATCTCTTGGATTCCTAATCGATCACTTAGGAAATCCTTCGGATTCTTAATCGAACACTTAAGAACCCCATAGGTCACGTGTATTCTAAATCGAACACTTTAGAATCCCACATCTAGTGACGGCCTGTCTACCAATCGACCACTTGGAGACCAAACATATGCACTAGTGTGACCTATACTGCCTATGTTCACACGACCACTAGACTGTCCAATGAATGATGTGTTTTCATGATAATGTATAACGGGCACATGACTTTGATTTCCAAACGTCCATTGTTCCCTAAGCGATCAATGATTCCCATGTTTACTCCTGAATAACTGAATAGACATACACAACTTCCGAGAAAGTTAAGGTATGAGTAACCTGCCAAGATTACTTGTTTCCCCAATGTTCATTGTTTGCAAAAGATTTACCAAGAATGTCTATGATAAAGAATGTTTGAATAAATGAGTTTTGTCAAAACGTGTACAGTTACCATGTTTCCACCCCAATGATTTGAAAAGCTTAAAAGAAAAAGGGGGCTATTAACTCACCTTGTTGGCTAAGTATGGTTGCTAGGGTGGTCGAGTGCTGCCAAACGCCGATCCTCTAAGTCTAGACAAGGACATAATAGGTTAACATCACGCTTTAAGTTTAAGAGTATAAGCCTACGCGACCTCGAGCAAAAACCAAGTTTTAAAGTTGTAAACAAGCTGATTCTGGCACATTCGGTCGAATAAGGGCAGGTTCGATCGAATCAGCTACTTGTTCGGTCGAATATGGTACTGGTTCGGTAAAAAGGGGCTGGGAAGAACACGTTCAGTCGATTGAGGACTCGTTCGGTCGAGTAGGATGTACATTCGGTCGAATACAATCGTATTCGGTCGAATGTATATTCTGATTCGGTTAGTCTGTTCGTTTGCCCACTGGTTCGACCGAATGGTCTCTTGTTCGACCGAATAGGAGATGGTTCGACCGAATGGTCAGGTTCGATTGGTCTATTCGACTCCTTCAAGCCGGATGACGGAGAAACCTACGGGATTTTGACGATTTTCATGATTTTTCGCCCAAAATCAATGTTTTATACATGGAAATGCTCGGAATCCATAGGGCTATTGATTCCTAACGTTTATAACAACAAAAGTATGCTTTTTGACACCAAAAATGACGATTTTTGACCAAGAACACACTTGAAACTAAAGTTGGGGTTTTTGCTCGATTCGGGGCCGGATTTGATGATAAAAACGTATGATTTTCAAGAAGATCTTACCAAGAACAACAATAAACAGATTGGTGAACTCGAATTTTGGATTGAATAACTTTCTCTCACTACTCTCTCTCTAGAATTGGGGTGCTTGGGTGTGGGTGTGGAAGAGATGAAAGAAAATGGTGGAGTTTGTTCTTGCACTACGCTTATATACTTGGTTCTATCGGGTTCGGGTTTCGGTTACCTACGGGTCAAGGCTAGCTGAGTTCATAAGTTTTAACGAGCTAGAACCTTTCAGTAAAAATTTTATAAAAATCATTTTTCAAGTAATCGCTTGGAATCTTTTTAAATAAAAACTTTTATTTTTCGAAAACACAAAATTAATATTTTTCAAACATAAAAGTTCTTTTTATGAAATAACATTTTTAGCTGAAATAAACAGATTTTCCAATGATATGGATTCCGAACTTATCGTCCAGAACCCAAAGTGTATAGTTTCCGATGATTTCTTGATTTTAGTTTACCAGTCAAATTCCAGGGCGTTACACCAGTTTGGAAAATTGTTAAATTTTGTGGAGAACTCTGGAAAGTCATTGTAAGATTACACATGAAATTTGGGGTTATTGAAAATCTAGCTATGGTTTGTGGATTCTCGTTTAATTGAGTTTTATCGATCGATTTATGCTCAAAAAGCTATTTTAGCTACAAAGTTAGGATCTTGAAATTTTATAGCGATTTCATGAAGATATTTTGACCACTCAAAAATAAACGGATTTTTCGGGTAACGTTGGTATAAACAGAGGAATTATCGGTTAACAATAACTTATAAAATGGACTTTTATTAATAATTAAGGGAGGTTTATAATACTGAAGTATTTTTATAATAATCTATACATTTTAAATTGTATGTATGAAAATTTTCAGAAGTTACATATATATAAATAAAATGTTATACTAAATTAAATATTAAACAAATATACGTTTTGATAAACTGACAATGTTATGATTAACGATCTCACTGGAACATCAAAACATCAAAAGTGATCAAATATCATAATTTTGACTAAATTTAGTAACAACAAACTTTTTAAGAGATTTTCGGACAATTTGGGCGTATTGTGTGTGCTTTCTACAATTTATTCCATATAAAAACGAAAACGAATCTTGTAGCGAATGTAAATACCAAAACCCTAAATTTCTTTTATAACTTTAATCATTTTATCACGCAGTACGTTTACTCCAGTTTGTGTGATCTTACCTATTTTTGAAACAAGTAAACAATCAACTTGGCCAGGCACGGAAAACGGTGAAACTGAGTCAAAACTGCTTTTGAATATTAGACATTGTACAACGTCACAATCTAAGACTACTGACAAGTTTTAGGCGTAACAGCTATACCTAGACTAGATATACAGCCCAATTCAGTTCAAAGGCTATAATAGTATTAACCATACACAACTGATTATAAGAATCAAGCTATAATCGATACATTCCGTTTAAAACGGTGTGTTATTGACGTTATACTACGCTAAGGTGAGTTTCATACCCTCTTTCTAAAACTGTTTTATTACTTCTAGGGTGAAAACATGTTCATATATATATATATATATATATATATATATATATATATATATATATATATATATATATATAGCAAGGTTAAAATAAGAAGTAAAACTATCCTAAGAAGTGTAAGAAGTGTTTTTTACCCTTAAAAAATAAAACGAACCGAACAAAAAACACACCGAACTAACAAAATAAAACTCACCGAATAAAAAACACAATAACAATATCCACCATCAGATGATCACATCCAACGCCCGATATTACTTCTTACACTTCTTACAAATAACTCAATTCTTATTCTAACCCCACCCTATATGTATATATATATATATATATATAATGTTGTAAAAGTAGGTTTGCAGGGCCGAGTACTCTCCGAGTACTCGCTACAAGGTATGGCGCCGAGAGGAGTTTCTTTAACTTCGCCTAGTTACTAAGAATCGATTGACGGTGGTCAACCTCAGCCAGAATCACATCAGTCGGTCAACTTGAGCCGATTTTAACTTAAAAAATAAAACATAATTCATATTCATGTAATATTAAACAAAGATAATCACTTTTTTTAACTAATGATTAAATAATTTTAGAATAATTTAGGATTTAAAAATGCATATAATTTTTTTATATTAATATTCACTTATTTTGTTATAAATACTAGCAAAATTATGATATTTGACATATATATAGTACCTAAAAGTTAATTTCTTTATATTTACCATTTCCGAGTACTCCCCGAGTACTCCGAGTACACCCAACTCCCCAAAAGTTAGTTTTCTCTCTATATATATATGAATGTCTTATGATGTGAATTGTCTAAGTGCTAGCATTTGTATGTCCATGCAAACACGAGTGACTAATTTTGAATCAGTGGCATGTGAAAGGTACTATTGGTTTGACAAAACCATACATACATGCTATGTGGTGTTACACATTATACCCGGGGCATGTGGCAGTTGAGGCCACAGGGAGTGCGTGGGCAGTGGAGTCCACGTGGAAAAAGCATGTCAAAGGTTCACTTTTGGCTAGTATAATTACCTCATATACATACATAATATGAATACTATGATTATGCATACCAATTTTGTTTAAAGTTGTGAATCCAAACCCATCCTAACCCAATACCATGAACCATATATTCCTTCTCCACCACACTCACCTATCCAAATCCAAACCAATGAACCATATATCCTTGAATAAATATTCTCTAACCCAATACCAGTGAACCATATGTATCTGAATTTCTTGAAGCCCACCAAATAAACCAACCTGATTCCCCAATCCAATTCCAATCCAACTTCCAAGACAATGCCCAACCAGACTATTTCTTCTCATCACCATCCCCAAACCAAAACCAAATTCGTCTTATACAAACACAAAACCCCATTATCCAAAGCCCAATCCATCAGACTCAACCCAAATTTCCCAACTTCTGACTTAGATCCTTTTAACCTAAACCTTTCACCATCTACATCTCTCCCGGATTGGCCCTAATCACATGATATTTTGATCCGTTGCTGGAAAACGTTGAACTGAGGGCAAGGAACACTGAATTGGAAAAGTTGTTTAATGATGCCCATAAGGAAATTAAAACCCTAAAGTCTGAGGTTGAAAAGACCACAGATCCACCAAAACAGGGGGAGAATGTGCGTGTTATTGAGAATGGATTAAATATGATTGGAGTAACATATGAAGAGAGTGAACGGGAGACTCAAGATAATGTGAATACTATTGATGAGGAAGTGAATAAAGTAAGGGAGGTTGATGAGAATCTAATTTTGATGATGAAGTGAGGGAGATTGAGGAGAATGTGGAGAATGTTAAAGAAAATGTAGTTGATGAAAATGTGGAGATAGATCAAGGTACTAATGAGGATACTGAAGTAGTTGAGACAGATAAAGATTCAGAAGATACAAAGAAAAAATCCGAAGCTGATACAGAGATTATTGACATTGATTTTGAACAAGAATCTAGGAAAACTGTTGAATATGATCCATATCTTGATGTTTTGTATGAAGACTTTGAAGAGATTGATTCCCTAATTATGCATGAGAAGGAGGTAGTGGATGAAGATTTGGAAGACTTAATTAGAAAAATTGATGAAATGCCACCTCCAGTAATAAAAGAGGTTGGTCCATCAAAGGCAGTTGATGAAGAAAGGAGGAAATTAAAGGGAAAGACAGTGATTGAAGATGTGAGCCAGCTGCAACCATTGAAGAAGATCTACACTGGATCAAATGACTACGTCCTTGATAAGGATGAATCTGCATTAAAAGCAAAATTCTTACATGATCAATTGGTAAAAGAGATGTTTGACTGCGAGTTCTTGAAGTACATATTATCTAAAAAGGAGATTGATGAGCAGAGATTCATGTTTGCACAAATTGAAATTCAAAAGCAGCTTAGGATGAATGAAGAAGAGCTTGATCAAGAGATTCTTAAAGGACTCTTAAAGATTAAACAAGATGAAGATAGTGAGAAGTCTCTAGCTTTGGTTGTCTAAAAATACCAAGAAGAGAATGTGATTGAAGAAACAATTGAAACAACTCAAACTACTAAACCAATTATTGAAGAAAATATTGATAGACAATTGGTTGTTAATTATGATGGGAAAATAATACAAGGTGAGCTACCTAAAACTTCATCTGATAAGGTAAAGCTGAGTTGCTGGAAAACATTTGGTCCGCTAATATCGATGATGACAAGTGTGATTTCGAGAAAAACCAGATCAGGGGTTTGTTTGGACAACTAAAGTATAAAGGTGATTTTTTGAAGTCTCAATACAACAAGGCCTATCTTTGTGAGCATTATAAGTACTTACTACACGTGCTTATACATTGTCTCGGTGAACGCAAAGTAGGATTCGACAAATGTAGAATCATGCTGCAATCGGCTTTTGTTGCACTATTACTTAACAATCCGTTCAACTTCTTTGAGCCGGTGTTTTATCACTTGAAGTAGAATTGTACTACATGTCATGTGAAAATTCAAGATTCTTACAGCTAATCATTAACCATTTGGAGCCGGATTTGGTAAAAGACCCAGACAATTTTGAAGATATGTTGGCGCTAGAGCATATGGAGGAAGATACGATGAGGCGTGTGAGGACTTATCATGGAAAAACCATTGAAAACAAACCGAGGTTCAAAGGTTGATTGCTCACATTGCTCGTGCTAATTATGTAGCTCCCTCTGATGATCGTTGGATCCACGATGATTAGCGTTCCGAACATGAAGGTAGCGAAGGTGGGAACGATGGTGATGGTAATTATGGTGATGGTGGAGATGGTGGAATCCCAATCTCCACAAGTTAATGTAACTACTCTACAAGCATCGGTGGTTACTACACCTACAAGTACCCCGGTGTTACATTATTGACAACAACCTCTACTGATCCGAATTTTGCATTGATTCCTCAATCTATGTTATCTCCGATGCCATCTCCTCAACAAACCATAGAAAATACAAGTACATCTCTTTCTGCACGACCGATGCAATGACTGGCCTTTTATGTCATTCAATCGTTGGAAGGTCCTATCTAGCCTATGAATCCAACATTCTTAAACTTGTGAATTAAACAACAAATGATGGCTGATAGGTTTTTTCACAGTATATCAACGCAAAATGGTGAGCCATTTATCGTATGTTCAGCGTGAAAACCAGGATATGAGAGCCATGGTTACTGCTCGGGGGGTGTAACACTTCGTTTTAAGCGAAAACGTCTTAGTGTAACGTACAGATTGATCTAAACATATGTGACAGCATTAAGTGATAATATTATCATTAATTAATTTAAGCATCAAATACACAAGTTCGAAGATAAAGAAATACAAGAAAAAAAGAAGAATTTAACAACTTGTCCATTTATTAAAATACTCTAGGTTCTAATGTCTTTTCCGAGTATAATCCTTTGATAACGGGACCTGTAGCATATACATATATATAAAATAATGTCAACTAAATGAGTAGTTGGTGAGTTCACACGAGTTTTGATATTAATACGTAAAAACCAAAAAATTTCATGAAACTTGTGAAATAATATCTCAAGTAAGGGTCCTTTCCAGTTAGTAAAAACCAACGTACTCAAATCGGGGGTCCCTTTTCCACTCGAAACAAAATGGTTGTGAGTGCATAGGGGGGCTTATGATCATACTTATTGAGGATACCACGTGCAAGTTAGTTTTGAGCAAGTAATCAAGTAAACACAAAAGTCCATGATATGAATTGTAGTTTTGTAAATAAATAGCTAAACAATTGTGTTAATAGGATATACATGGTACCCCCAAAATGTGTAAAAACGTTAAAAAACGGGTGTGAGAAACTCACCTTGAAAATGAGAAATGTTAGTTTGAACGAGTTGAACAAACGATGCGAAGAATCACGGTGGATTATCCTACACAAGTAAATATGTATACTAGATTTTAACAGGTCTAACCGAAAAGGAAACTTACGACAAATGGGGACTCGGGGATTTTTTTTATTTAAAATAAGTTTAACATAAATGAATTAAAGTTTATATAGATCATTTCATGTTTATTAGTTGAAGAATGATTTGTAGATAAATTATTATAACTTATTAAAATAAGTTTAAATCACAAGATTAGTAACAATTTAAGATTAACCGTTTTTTTATTCTAGTACATAATTAATTAATTAATTTACTAATTAATTAACTTAAACGTTTTACATAAATTATTTTAAATAAATTATAGATATTAGTTTATGTTGAAATAAAATAAACAATAATAAAATAACTCAATTAATTATTTAAAGAAATCTAGTATATTAGTTTCTATTATAAGAAAATTTTGAATTAAACCATTTTGTATATATATCATCATATTTAAAAGAAGGTATATTGGTTTTTATTAATCCCGACTATCGTCTTTTGGTCGCTGCCAGTCCCAACTAACGAATTGGCTCCTAACGGTCCCAAATTTTAACGCATTTGTGCCCAACGTACCACGACTAACAGAATCCTAACACCGTTAGTTGCAGGTCGCCAGAAAAACGTTTTTGGCAAAAAAAAGTCACATTGTTTTCCTAAAAACACCACCTAAACACCACCACCACCAACCAACCAAAACTAATTTAGCACCATCAACCGATTCCGACGATGGTTTTAGGGTTCCCGCGACCTCAGTAATTGGGGCTTTTACTAGAAAAATATCTTAATGGTCTGATACATAGTTACAAAGATGTTTGGACGAAATGATGAGTTTTTCGAAAATAAATATGAGTTTTCCCCGCCAAAAACTCTTTCCCATAAACCTCCAATTAACGCCATTAGGCAACTGTTAGTCAAGGACCGTTGGCAACAAATACGTTAAAATTTCGGACAGTTAGGAGCCAATTCGTTAGTTGAGACCGGCAACGACCAAAAGATAATAATTATGATTAATAAAAACCAATATACCTTGAAAGAAAAGCTTTATAAGTTTATGATGATCAAAGGATCATAACATTTAGATAATATTTATATTTGTTCTTGCAATATAACTAGGTTTAATATAATATTTAGAAAATCAGAGTGTTTATCTTAGATATCCATGATCATTATGATTCTTAAAACCCAAATATAATATTTTTATGATAAAAGTAGCATGATCATGAAGAACAACTTATGAAGCACATTCAAGATAAAAATCAAAACAAAAGCTATAAAATGCATGGAATCATAAAACTTACTTGTTAGTGTTCTCAAGCTTAAGAAAAGAATGTCGGTGTTAATATAATGGAGGATTAGTCCTCCTTTTATAGTGAAATTATAGAGTTAAGTCTTATAGAATTTATGAAAATTAATCATATTTAATATAACTAAAAAAAAATTCAAATGGTTACAAGGTTTTCAAAGTGTTTACTATTTTAGTAAACTTTATTTAATTTAAACATTCATTGGTTTATTTTTATTAGTTAAAAAACCTTATATGAAAAAGATGGTAGTAATAATAATCCAAGATTTATTCTAGTGATTTGTGTAACAACTCGGGTTTTTCTTTTTGTTTATAATATATGTACATATCACCTGACCCGTCTTCGTTTCGAAACTCAATCTGCCCCGGTTTATTTTATTTTATTTTATTTTATTTTATTTTATTTATTTAGTTATTTTTTTTTTGTATTTTTGAAACCAAGGAATTAATCTTTATTATTATTATTATTATTATAGGGTTATTATTATCAAGTTAAAGGGTTGATGTTGCAAATAATAGGTTTTAAATTTAAACAAAGTTGGAGGGCCATTTTGCAATATTTGAAAGTTTAGTTAACAGTTAGTCAGGCCGTATATCACGTTTGCCGGCAAAGTACTCCGGCCACCATTAAAGATTTTCGGCAATATCTTTGAACACCTAATTAATTACCGAATCGACCAAATGATTACATCGTATGACTTGGGATGTCTTACCAAACATGGCGCCACCGTTTTCCAACGCTTAACTTGTGTTAATTCCTCCAATTAATCGATCGTAACTTACGGGTTTACCAAAAATATAAACGCGTCTCTAAATCCTATATATGGAGAGACGATTCCGCTCATTTATAAAAGATACACGACTTGTAAACGACTCTCGTTCACTCGACAACTACCTATGATGTGTCAAATTTTAACCACCGCCGCCCCCGCCATAGCTATAGTTTCCGGCCAAGTTCCGTCGGTCATTAATCAATCAAACTGAGTGTATGTTAAACGCATTGTTCTAATCGTTTCAAGTTCATAAGCTTTTATCAGTAATAAAGTCGAATTCTTTTTGAAACATGGGTACCACCCGATTTCTTGTTATCTTTTCAACGATAGTTTTTAGAGGAGGTTCCCTCAATAACTTTGATATACAACGAGTTTTAAGATTTAAATATATTATATATTACATAAATTATATCTTAATTATCTAGTATTATTAAAATACATTCATAAATTTGAAAGTTGTTTTGGAATTCATTCAACAAATTCTATGATACTGTCATGCTGAAAGTTAATTCTAGACAACTTTTAGAGATTCTTAAATCTAGTATTATACTATATATTAAATAATAACTTATTTACGCAGTGTTGGTTGTACTTTTTGTAGTGCTGATTGTATCACCCCTTACCCGTTTCCTGGGTTACAGGTATAGTATATCCATTTACACGTGTCTGCAGCATTTGTGTTACATGACTAGCTGAGTCATGACGGTTTGTTTCTCTCATCAGATGAGTCATGGAGGTTTTAGTGTTTCATATTTCTCTGCTACCATCGTTCTCTCTCCAGTTTACATTCTTATGCCAAAAACTCCGGCCAACCGTGTTTTCTGTCTGTCTATGGCGAACGCCGACATTGGTGATGGTAAACCGTCGTTGCCGACAGCCGTTTCAGGCCGTCTTTGGTAGCGGGGGTGGCAGTTGCCGGTTACGTTTTGGAATTCTAGACGATGTTCTTAACTTTTGCATCTCTTTCTTCTCCGGTACCATCGTCTTCAATCTAACCTACTGTTGCCGGTTACGAAAACCTAGGTAGCGGTGGAGTTTGATGGCGGTGTGCCTCTTGAGTTAATCTGATTACGGGCTAAAGTGTGTGGCTCTGAAATCTGCTTTCTATTCACTGTTTATTTTAATTATGCTTTATATGGGTATACATCTTGCTTAAAATGTTGTGTCACAACTCTGGCTACTATACCTGTTGATTATACTTTACACCTGTCGGGTTCTATTTTGGAGGCCTAAGCGAGGCCAGTGGTGGCGGACCTAAAGCTTTTCTTTGTGGTTGTGGATTCTAGGTTTGCCCTAATTTTGGGCCTTTGACATGTAATTTATATTTTTGTTGGCATTGTTGTCTGATCTATTTTGGAACTCTACACAAAAACTGATTTGATATGGCTTGAAATTGTTATTGTAGATTGGAGTTTAATGCCTTAGAAGTTATTGTTTGTGGTGTTTGATTTGGTTACTCTCTCTTTTAGTCGGCGATGATGGTGGTTAACTACTTGGCATGGCAGCCTCGGTTGCAGTTGTGGCTATGCTGAGCTGTGGTTTGTTGACGATAAGTCAAAATGGTAATATTTTGTATGGGTTGAAAATATTAAGATCAGATTGACCCAAAAGTCAAAGTCATCAAAAGAATGGATTGGAAAATGAGGTTTTGTGACCTTATGGCGGTCACCAGCAGTAGTGCGTGTGCCAGTTTGTTTCTCTCTTTATAACGGTTTTACCCGGCAATAATGGTGGTCCGTTACTAGGCATTGCAACTTTGGTTGCAGTCGTGGCGGGACTGAGCCGTGCTTTGTTAGTGATGGCAATGAAGAATTGTGTATCTGAGCCTCTTTGTTTAGTAAATTCTATGATGCATTTTTATTTTCTTTTACTCAAAAGTTTGGTTATATATTTCTTTTTTGCATTTGTGTTTTCACTAGCGTTAACATTTTTAGATATTAAAGAGTTGTTTTGCTTTGTCACAAACACGACGCAACATGCAGCGACACATTTAGGTTTGTCACTGCTTGATATGTATCTATCAAGTCAAAGAAGAAATGTAAGTTTTTTTTTAAATTCAATTCATTTTTATATGATTTTTAAATTATTATTTTAATGATTTTTATATCACTATATTTACAGGAAAATAATCTGGTTGAGGTTAAGCAAATACTGAAAGAAGCACTTCTGGAAGATAGCAGAAAAAAAGAATTATCGAGTGCACTTCATGCATACTTTAAAGATTGGTTATATGGTAATTATCACACCTTTTTAATTTTTAATATATATTTACAGATGATGATAAAAATTTGTTATTAATTTATTTCATTTTGTTAAACATTTTCAGCATATGGGAATATTAGACAATTATATCGTCTACAAGGTGATTAGAATTTTTGAAAGTGTAATTGTAGTCAAGCAAAAAGATAATAAGATATGTGTGGTGCCATTTTGGTTTCCATTTAATTACCAATGTGGGTTTAGGTGACCAACGGTAATTGTATATGCACTGAAAATTCCTTGAAGGTTTGTATCTATTCTTAACTAATTCATTTTGTGTTGTAGGTAACCGAGTGAAGGTTTGAAGTGTTGTGAGCCAGTGATGCAGATGACAAGGTTTGTTAAGTTCAAAATTCCTTTTAAACATTTTTTTGGAATTACTATGTTATGTAAAACATTGAGATTTTTAGGCAGTGTGTTGTAGCTTTTGTCCTTCATGTGACATATAATTGCTGATGTTAAAACTCCATGGTGAATATTATATGATATGTAGACGGATCATAAGAATTGTCTGTAATTTCTGCTATAAGATTCTGTTTCATTATATAAAAATAAGAAATAATTGACAGGTTTAGGAACCATACGAAACTTGGCACGAGTACGACTGTGTCCTCAACATCGTCGTCAAGTAAGGGCAAGCAAGCCCCAGCCCAAATGAATAATCAGAAAGAATTTTATGTAGCACCCTTGAATCTGAATCAAGTTATTGAAATGGTTTTATACACTATCGAATGAGAGTCTTTGAGGGAAAAAGTTTGATTCAAAGTTTATACACTATTTGCTTTCTATCTTTTGTATTTTTAGGCCAAGCAGGAGTAGATAACTAGATATAGTTGAAAAGCCTAAAGTGCGTATAAAATTGTTTCAAAAGTGTGTATAAGACCTTACTTAGGAGAAAGATGACTTGAGTGAGGTGCTTGATATTGAAAAAAAAAACATAGAAACAGGTTGTGTTGTTTTACGGGATTCTAAAGAATGATACATAATATACATATACTTATTGTAAGTTAATAATCAACTGTGTATGCTTTACATAGGTTGCAATGAAAAGTAAGCAAGGAGACCTCAATGTTGCTATTTCAAAGTTAGAAACTATTTGGCAAAGGAATAATCAACTCAATTGTTGTTTTAGTGATGCATTTTGTTTTTGTGAAAGATTCATATTCAAAGTGAATGTTCTTTTGCGGGCTTTATACTAACGTAACAGCTATTGGAACTGAGGGTTACACATCTTAACTACTCCGCCGCAACTAAAAACTAGTTTTTGTTAAATTTTTAGATAAATTCCATACAAATTGCTTATAAGTAAGCTATGAGAATGTGTCAATGAAAATTGTTGTCCTTTTAGTTCTGTTATTGGATTTTCAACTTTTATGAAAAAGTTATGGATCATTACTTAAAGGGATTACTCCATAGCCTTACTTAAATGCAAATGCTTTAAGAATTTTTACTCGTCTTTTTATAATTCTATGTTTAAAACCTAAGTTAATATTTAACGTAATTCAACTAAAACAAAAAAAGAAAAGAAACAGTAAAATAAGAAAAATAGTTTTACACGTCCAAACAAACCGATCATCAATAAGCTTACGAAACAATTTCTAATTCAACTTACAAGTATATATATATATATATATATATAATATTAAAATCAGTGTTTTATTGTTTATAAATCTATATGTCACTTGTGATATATATATATATATTATATATATATATATATATATAATATATATATAATATATATTATATATATATTAGTTACATCTTTAATTCAACTGTTATAAAGGTAACGTAAAGGATATTTAACAATTTCTCGATCTCCAAATCCGTTATAAACCCCTGTAATCTAAGTCTTGCTCGTTTTTTTATGATTAGTTATTTATTTAGTTATACCGTTATAATTAGGATAAACCGTCAGGACTCATCGTGGAACTAACTACATGTTCACCTTAACCGCCTTCTCATTACCGTCTACCTTATTTTAAAGGTGAGTAATCACTCCCCTCTTTTTACTTATTTTAAATCCTTTTGAGGACACTTGCGTACCGTTTATCAAATTATTTATCTTATTATTTCTCAAACGCAAACTGTGATCTTTGTGTTGTGTATCAATTGAATGACTGCATGTTACTTGCTTACTTGAATCGCATTCGGAGAGGTCCAACATAATCTCATTATAGTATGATCATATGTAGGTTCCCAGCCGGATCTACACGAGATATCGCGTTCTACGTAGGTGCGGAATCCCTACGTAAGACGTTACGAGCGTAGAAGACGATACGATTAAACACGTTACAATAAACACAAACACGTTATATTGCAACCGAAAACACGTGATACAAAGATCACCAAATACAGACTCTCTCTAACTTGTTCTCTGAATAATGAACTGAATTCGTTGGAATTTTTTTCAATAATCCGTAACCTAAACAGCTTATATAGACACGACAACTTCGCCTGGCATGTTCAGGCGAAGTTGTCCCTAACTTCGCTTGTCTAACAAGTTCGCCCATATCAGCGAACTTGTTTGCAACTTCGCTTAAACACAAAACATAAATCTAACTAACACGATTACAGACACTTGACACTGAACTACTGACATCTTGCACCAACAGACTCCCCCTTGGCAGTAGCTTCAACTCTTTATCTTCAAACACGTGTCTTGTAATCTTCAACGACCTTGCATCTTCATCTTCAAGCATGAACTCCTTCGCGTACACAAACCGATACAATTCTTTGATATTTCTTCACTTCGTCTTTCCAAGCAGGAATATAAAAGATTTTCTTCTCATTCAGCACCTGCAGATCAGCTTGCGACAAGTTCACTAGATGCATCGGATCATAAACTCTTAGCAGCTCTTGTTCATCTTCGTCTTCCATCACTGCTTCAGCAGTTTCACAATCAACATACCACCACTTTAGATCTTTGAGCACATCCTTGGGCATCTATTTCATCGGCACTTCTTTAAGGCACCGGATCGGCTTATACTTCATAATCATCCAAGGTTTACCATCTGCTCTCAATCCACGATCTTTGTCTTCGATAAGTTTTCCCTTTTGTGGTTTCTACAGCTCAAACTTCTTCTCTTTTATACTTTCCTTCCAAACAATCTTCCCAATAACTCTAGCCATATTATCGTCACTTCGGTTTATCAATCCCAATCTGGCTAAGTCTTTCACTTCACATTCTGGCAGTGTATTCAACGATCTTAAAAGTCTTTTGAAGTACTGAACACCATCATACCTCTTAATAACAAAGAGCCTCAACTGCTCATCGTATATCCAGCAAATAATCCCTTTTCTCGATTCAGCATAGCCTCTAATGTTGTAAGTCTTCTTAAACATAGTAGGGATCGCCGGTTTCTTCGTTTTGACGAACCACTGAGCGTAGCCTTCTTTCCATCTAGGCTACTCTTCCCATTCCGTCTCATCACTTCCAATCTGTTGACTCATATCTGCCTTATCTACTTCTGGTATCTCATGCTCCACATTCTCCTCTACTATCTCTCCCTCTTCAATCTCATTATCAATAACTATCTCTTCACCAATCTTCTCTATCTCATCACTCGGTAGTACATCATCATCACCAACCAACTCATCATCCATCTCCTCTACGTCCACTACCACCACATCATCACCAGCTGCAGTTGTCGACTCCCCCTGAGTTGTGGAAGTTCCAAGAGCTTGATCAGTTCTTGGCAACTCACCACCTGCATCTTTCGACGCATTGGGATCATCGTCTCTATCATTTCGTCTCTTGGTCCTCAACTCATCGCCTTTACAGCTCGTCTCCCCCTGAGATGCCAAGAACTCCTTCAGAGCATCTATGATTTTTCCATGTTCTACCAGCAGGGACGACTGCATCTGATTCTCTGCAACTAGGCGTTGAATAGCCTGGGTCTGGATAAGATTTATCCTTGATTGTTCTGCCACGACCCGTTCAAGTGTTGCTATTCGTTCAGAGTCTGATAAGGTTGCATCGAAATCGAACCTCATATGTGATATATCTTGAGTGTACTGAGGAGGGATTTCCGATGTCACCGGGACCTCAGAATAGAAATAGACGTAACCGCAGGTGGTATTGTCACCGATAACCCTGCAGTGGCCACAACAGTCGACTCAATAAAGCGTGCCACGACCTCCGTTGGAGTAAGAGTTGGAGGCGGCAACGAGACAATCTCAGGAGCCGATAGTTGGAAAGTAGTGGATGGGAGGCCAAATGTAGATGAGGTAGCCACCACGGGAACATCCGTAGCGCTTGGCCTTGTAACCTGTAATGTTGAGGGAACCATTGCCATACTGGATAGTGCGGGTGGGGTGAAACGTACCACCCTCGAGCTCTCACCAGCTCCAGAACCTGCACCTATCCGTTCCCTTCTTGATCTGGGTATTAACTGTTGTACCTCTTCCTCATAGTCTGACTCGCTGTCATCATCAGTTCTCTTTCTCTTCCCATGTAGTCTTTCCCGAGTTACCATAATCCTTCTTGCCGCAGCCACTTCATCATCAGAATCAGAACCAGCCACCGTTGCAGCTGTCCTAGTAACATTCGCAGTCGACACCCTCTCAACCGAGACTTGCACATACTCTCCAGGGTCCACCCGTTCATATCAAAGTAGCCTTGACCTCCAAACTCAGCATCAAGGTCCACGTTCTCCTCCGGTGACACAACAGGTGCAGCAGGTTTAACTTGAGGTGCTCCTGCCTGTTGTGGTGCCGGGTCCCGAAACTCGTCCCCACGAGCAGGCACATACCCTGGGTTGTTTGCTCCTCGCACTCGAAGATCTACATTGGGCGAAGATCCGTTTATTCACACTTTCAACGTATCTGATCGGACGGCGCTGAGGTAGCGTTGGAGCAACATGATTCAAGATCATTTGTAGGAATCTTGGATACATGATGAATCTCTCACGCGCCATCGCCCTTCTCTGACGATCAATCTCATAGAAGACCATCTGACTAAAGCTGTATCGCTTGTTGTAAGTCAGAGCAGTCATCGCCGACTGCATGGTCGCGCCCATGCCATCAGTGCCAGCCTTTCTCCCTGACATGCATACAATCATGACATGCATGAGAAAGCGCCACTGGTCAAGCAAAAACCCTTTCCTTCTCTGCGTATCCCCCAAGGGACCAGAGTATCCCATCCTCAAAAACGCTCCATCACGGAAAGGAGCCACAAACTCTGTCGGGTCATCCCTTGTCTCATTTCCAAACCGTAAAGCCGCCCGGATTTGTTCAGAAGAGAACTGAACAATCTGATTGTTGACTGTTGCGCGCATCACCGGGGGCTCGACTCTACAGTCATATTCCACGGTCTGCCAAAAATCCTCAATGTTGGGCAAGGATATCGGCAGTGTTGTAGTGATCGCGTGGAATATACGCGAGCGTAACAGAAACGTGATGATTTCGCTGAAATCATCAACTCCGCTCGCCTCCGGGTCTAATGTTATATACATGTTGTGACCCGGGAATAACTGTCTTTGGTTATCACCTCCGTCATCACCGCCTGCACCACCTGCTCCAGCTACAGCAGCCATATCTGCAACAAACAGGCTAAGTTATATAAACGTCAAAGCAAATCACAAGTTCGCCGGTTACCATGAGCGAAGTTGTGATCTATTCTGTACAGGCGAAGTTAAAGGTGGGACGAAGTTGGGAAACAACTTCGCTTCAACTTGAACTTCGTCTGTTAACTGTTAAGTAAAAAGGTCCAGGCGAAGTTAATGAGAACTTCGCCTAACCACAACATCGCCTCATAAACTGTTTCAAAAACTATAATCAGGCGAAGTTAAACCTCAGGCGAAGTTACGGATAACTTCGCCTAAACTGTAACTTCGCCGAATATGAAACGGCGACAGTTAAGGCTGTTCAATCGAATCGATTTGGACAATTTTGAAGATTTCGGCCAGTTAACACAAGATTTTGAGTCGATTTGGACGATTAATATGTTTACTATCACGTGAAAGTAAGTTTGAAAATCGGGTGTTAAGGTTCGAAAGACGAGGTCGATAATCGAGTCGAAACGACCGATGATTAACCTCAAAAACAATGATTATATGAAACTATAAACCCTACAGACCTTTAATCGACAATGAAATCGAGAAAGAATGAACACAGATTGAATCGAACTATAATACGATAAGTTCGCCGGTTGACAGGAAAGAATAAGTTCGCTGAGGTTTTTGAAATAATGAACAGGTTTGACCTAAAAACTTCTTTATATAGGATCACAGATGTACCGGCGAAGTTATGGATAACTTCGCCTATTGCAGGCGAAGTTATACACAACTTCGCTGATATTAAAATTTTTCAAAACAACCCCATACTTTGAACAATTTGCATTTAAGTTTTAAAACATCCTTTAAAGAGATAAATGATACGATCAAGACCAAGTAACCAGGTATAAAATCAAACAACTACAAAAGTAACGAAAATTTGAAAAATTAAAGTACACGGGATCAAATTTCAGTCTCGACAGGGACTACCATGTTTTAGAAAAGATCCGAACAGGAATCATACTTATTACGTGACTGTCACACAGATCCGTGTTTAGCTGTATTATGACATAAAGAAACAGGTTGTAAGCAGGTAAATGACTTAGAATGGTTTTCATTGTTTCTGTGATACGGGTTAGGTTCAATTAAGCTCAAACTTAAGTGGGCAACAACTCAAAGATTATGATGTCTCCTATCTATTCTCAAAGCGTATTTGGCTTTCCCCAAGTCACCCCGAGTTGACCTCGACCCGTAGTGTCTGATTAACTAGTAAGTACTCTTCGATCTCTAGTCTCTTCTTCCCGTACTCTTTGTTGCATCTTGATTAACTAGTAAGTACTCTAGAATGTCTCAATAACTCACATTTTGTTTTTTCAAACTTCAAAGTAGTAAACAACTGCAAGTCCCGAATCTGGATCACTGCAGTGTCTTGACACGCTATAATCACGGGAATCAGAACACTCACGGGCTCGGGTATGACTGGGTAATCGCTTTTCTGCCTATCATTCGGAAAGATATATATGAAGACATGCACAACTCTTAAGGAGTTTCCACGTAAAATTGAGTAGATTTAGTTAGTATCACTTCTACTTTTACGCACCATAAAAAGCTACCATGACATACAATGATTGTTCTAAAGTCTTTTAGGCCTAATAACTTCACTAGTTAAGAACACAGAATCAGTATATCTATCACTTTCCAAGGTTGGATCAATTTTCTGTTAAACATAGCAAAGGTACTTCTTACGAAGTAGTAGACTTGAAAAATAATTTCATCTCCCGGAAAGAAAATTTTTTATTTAACTTCAATCGCCCCGATCAAATTGAAGTTTTCAGGTAAACGGCTGTCCCGAAGATCCAATGGATCAGCTGGACCGACCACATACAAGTATGTGTCCTTCTAACTAAGTATGATCGACTAATTTTCAGCGAAAGAATGAAAACACATCATAAACCGCCCCGGTCACTTTCAGTCATCTGGTTAATGGCTATCCTCATATTCTACAAGTAGAAATGAGGACCAAACATATCCGAAGACATGTTCTTCAAACTGAGGCAACCGACATAATTCTAAGCGATAGTTACGTTTTTTTTTTTTTTTTTTTTTTTAAAAAAAAAAACAAAAACATAAAGCATGGTTACTCGGGATTGATCATCCCATTCAGCTCAACAAGGTTTTGAAATCTAGTTTTGTCAAACGCTTTCGTAAACAAGTCAGCGAAATTATCTAGCGTATCAACCTTTTCGAGCTCAATCAGTTTCTTCTCAGCACAATCCCGTATAAAATGATGACGTATGTCAATGTGTTAAGTTTTACTGTGCTTAACGGGATTGTTAGTTACTGAGATAGCAGCAGTGTTATCAATGCAAATAGGAGTAAGAGTAAAATTCAGACCATAATCGCGCAACTGTTGTTGAATCCAAAGAACCTGGGAGCAGCAGTTGGATGCTGCCATGTATTCTGCTTCACAGGTTGAAATTGCGACTGAGGTCTGCTTCTTGCATTGCCAGGACACTAGTCTGCCACCAAGAAACTGACATCCACCAGTTGTAGACTTCCGACTCTGA
Organism: Bidens hawaiensis; assembly: GCF_021521415.1. NCBI lineage: Eukaryota > Viridiplantae > Streptophyta > Magnoliopsida > Asterales > Asteraceae > Bidens > Bidens hawaiensis. The sequence goes on along the minus strand of NW_027495194.1, from coordinate 136,257 downwards.
TTGCACCCTCCATAATCAGAATCTGTGTAGGCGACCAAATCCAAGTCTCCTCCTCTTGTGTACCACAACCCCAGCTTAGGTTTGCCTTTGAGATACCTCAATATTCTCTTCGCACCCTTCAAGTGAGATTCCTTTGGGTTTGCCTGAAAGCGAGCACAAAGACAAACAGCAAACATTATATCAGGCCTAGAAGCAGTTAAGTACATTAAAGAACCTATTATAGCCCGATATTGGGTTGGGTCCACGTCTGCATCGTTGTCTGACTCAGCACCCAATTTGTGGTTGACGCACACTGGAGTATCGTATGGAGTGCTGTCCTCCATCTTGAAACGTTTGAGAACATCATGGACATACTTCGTCTGATGAATGAACATACCATCTTTCTTCTGATCAACATGCAGTCCTAAAAAGAAAGTTAGTTCACCCATAGCACTCATTTCAAATCTCTTCTTCATGACGGCCTCAAACTCCTGACACATGGCGACCTTTGATGCAGCAAAGATAATGTCGTCCACGTAGACTTGCACCAGTAGAAAGTCGCTCCCTTTTCTCTTGAAGAACAATGTGCTATCAATCTTACCTCTTTCAAACTCATTCTCAAGCAAGTAATCGGATAACGTTGAGTACCAGGCACGAGGTGCCTGATGTAGTCCATACAGCGCTTTACTTAGCTTGTACACGTGATCGGGAAAGTCAGGGTCAGGAAAACCCGGAGGTTGCTCAACGTACACAACCTCATCGACTTTACCATTTAGGAACGCACTCTTCACATCTAACTGAAAAACCTTCATCTCCTTATGAGCAGCAAATGCCAAAAACAGCCGAATGGCTTCCAATCTTGCCACAGGAGCAAACACCTCATTGTAATCAATCCCCTCTTGCTGATTAAAGCCTTTAACAACCAACCTCGCCTTGTTCCTGATAACAATCCCTTTCTCATCTCTCTTGCATTTCGTCTCTTGGTCCTCAACTCATCGCCTTTACAGCTCGTCTCCCCCTGAGATGCCAAGAACTCCTTCAGAGCATCTATGATTTTTCCATGTTCTACCAGCAGGGACGACTGCATCTGATTCTCTGCAACTAGGCGTTGAATAGCCTGGGTCTGGATAAGATTTATCCTTGATTGTTCTGCCACGACCCGTTCAAGTGTTGCTATTCGTTCAGAGTCTGATAAGGTTGCATCGAAATCGAACCTCATATGTGATATATCTTGAGTATACTGAGGAAGGATTTCCGATGTCACCGGGACCTCAGAAGTAGAAATAGACGTAACCGCAGGTGGTATTGTCACCGATAACCCTGCAGTGGCCACAACAGTCGACTCAATAAAGCGTGCCACGACCTCCGTTGGAGTAAGAGTTGGAGGCGGCAACGAGACAATCTCATGAGCCGATAGTTGGAAAGTAGTGGGCGGGAGGCCAAATGTAGATGAGGTAGCCACCACGGAAACATCCGTAGCGCTTGGCCTTGTAACCTGTAATGTTGAGGGAACCATTGTCATACTGGATAGTGCGGGTGGGGTGAAACGTACCACCCTCGAGCTCTCACAAGCTCCAGAACCTGCACCTATCCGTTCCCTTCTTGATCTGCGTATTAACTGTTGTACCTCTTCCTCATAGTCTGACTCGCTGTCATCATCAGTTCTCTTTCTCTTCCCTTGTAGTCTTTCTTGAGTTACCATAATCCTTCTTGCCTCAGCCACTTCCTCATCAGAATCAGAACCAGCCACCGTAGCAGCTGTCCTAGTAACATTCACAGTCGACACCCCCTCAACCGAGACTTGCACATACTCTCCAGGGTCCACCCGTTCCATATCAAAGTAGCCTTGACCTCCAAACTCAGCATCAAGGTCCACGTTCTCCTCCGGTGACACAACAGGTGCAGCAGGTATAACTTGAGGTGCTCCTGCATGTTGTGGTGCCGGGTTCCGAAACTCATCCCCATGAGCAGGCACATAGCCTGGGTTGATTAAGTACCCAAACAGTGGAGTATGGCGAGGACGGAGCTCAGGTTTGCTCCTCGCACTCGAAGATCTACATTGGGCGAAGATCCGTTTATTCACACTTTCAACGTATCTGATCGGACGGCGCTGAGGTAGCGTTGGAGCAACATGATTCAAGATCATTTGTAGGAATCTTGGATACATGATGAATCTCTCACGCGCCATCGCCCTTCTCTGACGATCAATCTCATAGAAGACCATCTGACTAAAGCTGTATCGCTTGTTGTAAGTCAGAGCAGTCATCGCCGACTGCATGGTCGCGCCCATGCCATCAGTGCCAGCCTTTCTCCCTGACATGCATACAATCATGACATGCATGAGAAAGCGCCACTGGTCAAGCAAAAACCCTTTCCTTCTCTGCGTATCCCCCAAGGGACCAGAGTATCCCATCCTCAAAAACGCTCCATCACGGAAAGGAGCCACAAACTCTGTCGGGTCATCCCTTGTCTCATTTCCAAACCGTAAAGCCGCCCGGATTTGTTCAGAAGAGAACTGAACAATCTGATTGTTGACTGTTGCTCGCATCACCGGGGGTCGACTCTACAGTCATATTCCACGGTCTGCCAAAAATCCTCAATGTTGGGCAAGGATATCGGCAGTGTTGTAGTGATCGCGTGGAATATACGCGAGCGTAACAGAAACGTGATGATTTCGCGGAAATCATCAACTCCGCTCGCCTCCGGGTCTAATGTTATATACATGTTGTGACCCGGGAAGAACTGTCTTTGGTTATCACCTCCGTCATCACCGCCTGCACCACCTGCTCCAGCTACAGCAGCCATATCTGCAACAAACAGGCTAAGTTATATAAACGTCAAAGCAAATCACAAGTTCTCCTGTTACCATGAGCGAAGTTGTGATCTATTCTGTACAGGCGAAGTTAAAGGTGGGGCGAAGTTGGGAAACAACTTCGCTTCAACTTGAACTTCGCCTGTTAACTGTTAAGTAAAAAGTTCCAGGCGAAGTTAATGAGAACTTCGCCTAACCACAACATCGCCTCATAAACTGTTTCAAAAACTATTATCAGGCGAAGTTAAACCTCAGGCGAAGTTACGGATAACTTCGCCTAAACTGTAACTTCACCGAATATGAAACGGCGACAGTTAAGGCTGTTCAATCGAATCGATTTGGACAATTTTGAAGATTTCGGCCAGTTATACGGGATCTCAGGAACCTCATATGTGATATATCTTGAGTGTACTGAGGAGGCCAAATCTCAGGAGATCTGATACCACTTGTAAGTCCCCCGCCCCGGGGCATCGCCGATCGATACGAGATCCGCACGATGTCTAGGAGTGCGGAATCCTCCTAGACTCATTTATGATGTAGAAGACGAAGAACACGATTACACACATAAAAACACACGAACAAACACACGAAAGGGATAAACACATCTGCAGATCTTTTATATAATAACCGAAACACTTACATACCAAACATGAAAACAAATGACGGCCGACCCGAGGTGAGCTCTACCTCGGGTCGTCCCACACGACTCTCACTCTTGGTTTCTCTCTAGACAAATAAACTGATCACTAAACTCACTCAACTTTCTGGATTACCAACCTAAACAAGGCACAGCCGATATATATAATCACAACTTCACGGGCTTGGGCTTGGGCCAGTAGGCGAAGTTGTTATAACTTCGCCTATGGCGAAGTTATTCTAACTTCGCCTATGGCAGAAGTTGTTACAACTTCGCCTATGGCGAAGTTGATCTAACTTCGCCTATGGCGAAGTTGTCCTAACTTCGTACATCGTATCCGCTGATCAGAATTGCATAGCGACGGTCACAAAATGCACCAACAGACTCCCCTTTGACCGTTGCTCTCAATTCTAACAAACACAAAAGATCATCTGTTACAAAACATGCACCAACAGACTCCCTTTTAACTGATGATCTTCTGTTTGTTCTTCAACCAGCCGTGTCTGAAACTGTCGTGTAGCTTCACAAATCTACCAATCACCCAGCGTCTTCCATATCAGATCTCCCCTTCAGTGTAAGCTTCTCCGACTATATAGATTGAGGTCTTTGAAATGCATGCATCCCCGTGCCTAATTGATCATCTCAACCAATCACGTGAGTCCATCTGAGTTCACAACACGTGAAGTTGGGCTCCCTCCACAACTTCACCAACACGTTGGCATACGATAAGGTTTAATCTTCAACTACTCAACATCAAGTGATCAATTTCATCACAAAACCACCTTGACAGAATCTAACACACATGACCATTAATTAATCCGAAGCATCTTCAATCACCAGGGATAACGATCAAGAGCATAAACACTTTAATTCCCGATTAAATCCAACTTGTTCCAGAATTTTCACTTTAATAAATAAGCATCACGTTTCAGGATCCAATTCTCGAACGCCTTGAAAATAACATAAATAATATGCTCTGACCGCAATCCAGTAATGACGAAAACCTTCAGTTCAATTTGACTTTCTTCAGTTGGTCAACCTCGAACAACAACAATTTCATTGCCCACAAACACCCAAATATGTGTCAATATCCAGTTTCAATCAATATCCCATTCACAAACTCAACTGCATATCCAGAGTTGACACGTATTTGTTCACACGTAAGACCCAGAGATAACAAGTTTCACTCGTTGACAGAACAACATCTCCGGTCTCACAATAATCGTGTACACCTGGCCATACAGACGAAAACTCCAAAACACCCTTTTTTTTTTTTTTTTTTTTTCTCGTTAACTTCGCCTAAAGTCAACTTCGCCTGTCCATAACTTCGCCTGGCTAAAACTTCGCCTGACAAATAACTTCGCCTGAGATAAGTGAACTTGTGAGGTAGGCGAAGTTGTGAATAACTTCGCTTAACCTTATATCTTCGCCTAAACCCTAAAATTTAGGCGACAACTTCGCCTGAACCCCATAACTTCGCCTGCGGCCTGCTGTTCGGCCAGAAACGCATCAGAAACGTGCCAGAAACACCAAAACACAGATCTCGAACCATAGCATAAGAGCATAAGGCTCTGATACCAATTGTAGGTTCCCAGCCGGATCTACACGAGATATCGCGTTCTACGTAGGTGCGGAATCCCTACGTAAGACGTTACGAGCGTAGAAGACGATACGATTAAACACGTTACAATAAACACAAACACGTTATATTGCAACCGTAAACACGTGATACAAAGATCACCAAATACAGACTCTCTCTAACTCGTTCTCTGAATAATGAACTGAATTCGTTGGAATTTTTTTCAATAATCCGTAACCTAAACAGCTTATATAGACACGACAACTTCGCCTGGCATGTTCAGGCGAAGTTGTCCCTAACTTCGCTTGTCTAACAAGTTCGCCCATATCAGCGAACTTGTTAGCAACTTCGCTTACATACAAAACATAAATCTAACTAACACGATTACAGACACTTGACACTGAACTACTGACATCTTGCACCAACATCATACGACCGTCGTAGTGGCCGGAGCCCGATCGCATTGGCAATGGTTCACTGACACTCATTACTTGCTTAACGATTTTAATGTTTATACTCACAGATAACAGTTTTGCTTATTTTTTACTCTATTATGTATATCATTATATATTATCATTTTGTTTGTGTCAAAACTGGTGAATCTACTCATTCAACATGTGTTGTTGACAAATATATATTGTGTACGCATATGCAGGTTATAGATTGGGTTGCTTATCGAACTAAAGCTCACGTAGAGATGACCTTAGGTTGTTAAACATAACAAGAATAGTTGGTTTTGTATTTGTAATTTTCTCTATTTTTGTTGTACTTAAATGTTCGTTGACAATAAATAAATTAATTAGATATTGTCGCTTATTATTTTGCATGATAATACCTTGTGAGCTGTGGCAATCAGCTCACGCCCCGGCATTTCACCCGTAGGTTGGGGTGTGACAGATTGGTATCAGAGCCGAAGGTTAAAATAGGTCGTTAGAAAAGTCCTAGAAATATGCTTAATACTCCATACGTGTCTATTTGTTTTCCTCATGTGTTATATTTAATTGATTACAACTTACGTAATTACCTGCTAGAATAACTATTTATTTAACTACTTAGTTTAATGCTTATTTTATTATCATGCACACACAACTCCAAGACTAAGTCTCACTCTCAAAATATTTTTATAATTCCCAGACTATGTCTCACTCTCAAAATATTTTTATAACTCCGAGGAAATGCCTCATTCCCAAGATATATATACATTTATATTTTTGTTGATTGTTTTTGGTTGACGGGAATTTCATTTAGGATTTCCTAAGTTTTGCTTTGATTTCCTAAGTTTTACTTTTACCTTTTAAGTGTTTAATGTAGTTAGTTAACGATTACATTTTTCCATTGCGTTTTATTGTTATTATTTTATTACTTTTTAAATGTCTAGTCGGGTGAAAAAATCCATGGGACGCCATGGACACGCCAACTATTCATTTTCACAATTATTATATTTACGATATTTGGTTGGAGAATTATCACGCGTGGTGATACACGAGATACTTCAACTACTCATACTTACATTTGTCATTCGTTATTTAGTTTGGTCGGTTAAAATGGAACGTAACACCCATTGACCAACAAAATTACCATGGACAAGCTCATGGGAAATTACCCAATACATCGTGAAACTTACGTTATTTATTATTTGTTTATGAATTTGATTTATTTGAAACATGTTATGATTTGACTTAATTACTTAATTGAAACTTTCGTTACTTGTTTAGTTGTTTGTATGTTTGATTTCATTTGAAACAACTAGTTATATGATTTAATTACTCAATTACTTAATAATTCAATTACATTGAATCAAGACTTATTGATTCAATTCTTTCACATACTCACAAATATTTTCATTATCATGATGGAGCACAAATCATTCACTCACTAGGACTCTGTTATCACAAGTCCATCTAAAAAATTTACTATTTAATTATCTAATCGGTTATCTCGCACTCATATTATCACATTCACAAATTATCAAGAGCAAATAATAATTGTTTTCTCATACGCATATTATAACATCATCAAACTATCAAATATAATAAAATTATTATTAAATACCTTACTATTTAAACAATATCCCTCATGTTCACGATTGTCACGTTATCAATTAACGAACTTATCACAAGTAACTCAGTATCCCAAATAACTATCAATTACATCTTAGTTATCAATCTCAAATTTCAAGTATTAACATTTTAATTTGTTATGCTTCGATAAAATCTCATATCAAATCACCTCATTGATTATATCATCTACTTAACAAATTGTCGTATAGATTATCTCATTTAAATGCTGACTTATCCTTAAGTCATGATTAACGCTAGCACAACTCATGTCGAATTTCATTTTTTTCCTTCCTTAATAACTAATAAGAAATTTACGCAACTTATTATTTATACTCATTTAATCTCAATTTACATAATTATTGAATGATTTCTACATCAAACAATATAGATCATATATTCCATACACCCGCTTTATGACCACAAGTACAGTCAAGGAGATAGCTCCTACAATCTCTAGGGTATAAATTCTAACTCAAAACATTAATACAATCAATTTAATCTTGTTCACTAATTTCTTTCAGAGAAATTTCGATTCATTTACCCTTACTCACCCTTATAACAACGATAATAACAAGCGCAAGCTTAATAATCGAGTTTAGGTTATTAAGTAAACCAATTATCAATCTCAACGAAATCATGGTGTCCCAAACAAGTAATCTTACACCAGAATACGCTCGTTACGCCTTATTTGTGACTTTCGTCATCCGACTCAATCCTTATGTTATTCTTACACTCACTATAATCGTTATTGTTATCCTGTTAACACTAGCCGTACACTGCCTACGACACAAGACATCCCACAACGGTCTATGCCGTCGACTTAGCTTTATACACCTGCTACACGTGCCTTCTACAATTATGGATACCCTAATCACCTACGCAACACATTGTTCTTTACTCATTCACGCCGAGTTCAAATTATACCAGCACCGTATCATACTACATTACTACCCATGCTCATTTAGCTTAAACCTACCAACTCTATGCCTTTCAGGCTTTCTTCATGTAACAAGGTCATTCTCGTTTATTCGATACTAGATCCGCAAGACGTAATTTCATCAAGCCTACCTTAGTCAAACCTCGTTTTCACAAACCTTTTCGAGGTGCCTCAAATTATTCAATCTCAATTATTTAAGTTTTCATAAACTCAATTAACAAAGGTGTTTTGAATCAAATCAATTGTAGTTAAGTTTTCACAAAGAAGATTTTTATCATCTTCATCATTTTCGTCTAAACGTATGTTGTATTCAATTATACCTTAAAAGATTATTTGTCTAAATTAGTTATTTTGGAACAAACCCAACCTGAAAAATCCATCATTTTAAGTATCTTTTCACATGCAATAAAATTTTTCTTATCTTTTCAAAGATCAACGTCGTTGGTTGTCGTACTCATCTAACTGCCTGGTTTTTATTTAATCAAAACTTTAGGATTTGATTCGTTAACATTACGTCAATTAATCAAAATATTTAGTTTCTCATAAACTAAAACCATTCTTCAATTTAAAAAGACAAAATTTCGACAGCTAGTTATTAGTTGATCATATTACTTAATATGTTTTTTCTCATTTATTTTGTTATTTCTCAAATTATTAAAAGCGTGTCAATTTCTACCCTCAACCTCGATTATTAATATTTTTGGTACATCATATATTTATTGATCTCATGTTACACACTTTATCTTTCATCTTATAAATTTTCATCGTTAAAATATAACTGTTGTAGTTTTATTATTAATTGAACTCTTCATCATTTAACCAAAATTATCTCCACTATGGAAATTTTCTCTCTTATTATTTAATTTAATTTTCATTAATAAAAAGAATTTTTCATTAAATTTCCATGACGACTCATTTCATTTATTGACATTTTTACGATTTTTGTTGAAAACCTGTGGTGGTTCATGGGGATCACAACAACCCATTTTCACTTTTGTTAGATTTCGTTATTTAGTTGTAGTCGGCCGGTGGTTCGTAGATATTTCAACTCTTTACTTCAATTTTAATACATTATGAGAATTTAAAATATTTCGATGATTTCTTTAGTTGTTATTGAATAGTCATAGTGGTTCAAGCATATCCAGCTCCACGTTTTCTTCTATTTAAATATATAAATTCTCAACTCATCTTTATTTTCATTATCACTTTAATATTCATTATTTATTTACTTATTTATTTTTACATTATAAACTATGAATATTACAATTTCTTTGTCTTAATTATAACGATTTAATGGAGATAGGAAAATCCCTTATAATTTGGGGGATATTCCAATGACTCACCTTATATTATAACTAATTTTAAAGATTTAATTGAAATAAGACTATCTCGGTGGTTTGAGAATATCTGTCTCCCAATTCCATCTATTTACAATTTGTAAATTTGTTGCATACATATTTCTGCATTTTTTTAGTTAATACTACTATTACTTTAATATTTTAATTTATCCCATCTCTCATTCACAATTTTAATGTTACAATTTCTTATAGATTTCTCTCGAAATTTTAAATGACAATCCCTCAAGGTCTTCGTTTACGCTTGTTCAACTTTGTATTTTCAAGCTTAAAAAGTCCAATTCGAATGTTTATAATATTTAAAGATTTCACATGTTGTTATTCATTTTAAGGTTCGGCTTTAATCATTGAATTAATTTCTCCACAAAAAAAAAATTGTTGATATTATCTCTACATTTATAGAATTTTGTTTGTTGTTTTAATTGTTAAAGTTCACAAAAATTTGCTAGTTGTCTTAAATTACTATCCTCGTTCACCACGATCAAATTTGTCAAAACATCACCTAACCCAACTTCAAGGTTTTTGTTTCCTTTTAAATTCTAAGTTATTTTAAAATTTTCACTAGCTTCATTCAACAAACTCGGAAGTTCACCTAAATTGCATTGTTAGAAATATTCTTTATAATATAATGATGATATTCTAGTTTTTACAACTTTTCTAACAAAGTTATGTCTTTCAAATGCTTCTGTAACCCACACGATGGGACGAGTTATGCGGACCATCCGACGCTCTAAGTAATTATGGATGCATACGTAATTAGCAAAGTCCTCGCATGGAAACCATAGTAGGTACGATCGTGTGTCGTAATCTAGGACTGAAAGTAGTTTAGAATAACGGTACAAATGTTGAGATGATAAGGACATGGTGGATACGCCGCTGGTACATTCTATATATAAGTGCCCTTATCGGATTGTCATTTGTAGCGTTGCGCCGACTACTCGAAGTTCCATGTTATGATATGTTTTAAATTTTAACTGCAAATTTTAATTTCTTAAAATTTATCTATTTAGATACTAAATTTGTTTAAGTATTCTCTAATTTCGGGACGAAATTTTTAAAAGTATGGGATACTGTAACAACTCGGGTTTTTCTTTTGGTTTATAATATATGTACATATCACCCGGCCCGTCTTCGTTTCGAAACTCAATCCGTCCCGGTTTATTTTATTTTATTTATTTATTTATTTATTTATTTATTTATTTATTTATTTATTTTTTATTTTTTATTTTTGAAACCATGGAATTAATCTTTATTATTATTAAGTTAAAGGGTTGATGTTGCAAATAATAGGTTTTAAATTTAAACAAAGTTGGAGGGCCATTTTGCAATATTTGAAAGTTTAGTTAACAGTTAATCAGGCCGTATATCACGTTTGCCGACAAAGTACTCCGGCCACCACTAAAGATTTTCGGCAATATCTTTGAACACCAAATTAACTACCGAATCGACCTAATGATTACATTGTATGACTCGGGATGTCTTACCAAACATGGCGACACCGTTTTCCAAAGCTTAACTTGTGTTAATTCCTCCAATTAATTGATCGTAACTTACGGGTTTACCAAAAATAGTAAACGCGTCTCTAAATCCTATATATGGAGAGACGATTCCGCTCATTTATAAAAGATACACGACTCGCAAACGACTCCCGTTCACTCAACAACTACCTCTGATGTGTCAAATTTTAACCACCGCCGCCCCCGCCATAACTATAGTTTCCGGCCAAGTTCAGTTGGTCATTAATCAATCAAACTGAGGTATGTTAAACGCATCGTTCTAATCGTTTCAAGTTCTTAAGCTTTTATCAGTAATAAAGTCAAATTCTTTTTGAAACATGGGTACCAACCGATTTCTTGTTTTCTTTTCAACGAAAGTTTTTAGAGGAGGTTCACTCAATAACTTTGATATACAACGAGTTTTAAGATTTAAATATATTATATATTACATAAATTATATCTTAGTTATCTAGCATTATTTAAATACGTTCATACATTTGAAAGTTGTTTTGGGATTCATTTAACAGATTCTGTGATACTGTCATGCTGAAAGTCAATTCTACACAACTTTTAGAGATTCTTAAATCTAGTATTTTTATTAAATTTTTAAATAAATTCCATACAAATTGCTTATAAGTAAGTTATGAGAATGTGTCAGTGAAAATTGTTGTCCTTTTAGTTCTGTTATTGGATTTTCCTCTTTTCTGAAAAAGTCATGGATCATTACTTAAACGCAAATGCTTTAAGAATTTTTACTCGTATTTTTATAATTCTATGTTTAACACCTAAGTTAATATTTAACGTAATTCAACTAAAACAAAAAAAAGTAAAAAAAGAAAAATAGTTTTACTCGTCCAAACAAACCGATCATCAATAAGCTTTCGAAACAAGTTTTAATTCAACTTACAAGTGTATATATATGTGTGTGTGTGTGTGTGTAGGGAAATGATCAAGAGAGAACTCATTATTAGGGAGAGAACTAGATAACTCCTAAGTAGAAGGATATAATTGTAAAAATGCTTCCCAATATGTCTCAAGCTTACCCACACTTTCCTTTTCTGCAATTGAATCACCATAAACCACTGTGTTGGTTTATAAACCCTAATTATCAAATCAATACTTACATATCGAGACATATCAATGATTTAGAACCCTAATTGTTGAGTATAATGAAGATCGATTCCTATTTGCTGCCATGGATACACCTGCAAGAAAAAAGACGATGATTCTGAAGATCGATTACTTTTGATTAGAATGAAAATCGAAGATCGATCCTTCCAAACAATGGGCAATAAGCATTAGAGTTCCTCTTTCTACTTCTAATTCTCTAAATTGCAAGTTTTATCTGGTGTATTTCAATTCGAATACGTAGTCTCTGTTTTTTTTTGTGTTTTAATCAACAAATTGATTGATAATCTGTTTGTTTCCTGTAATGATTGAATTGTTTGATTGATTAATTGTATGTTATGACATTGTTAGGAGGCAATCAATTGTTAAATATAAGTTGGTATGGAAATAAGGAAAACAGAGTGTTTGGTTTGACCTAACCATTGGATTTGGGTTTTACAACGTATAATACATGTATTACGTATGTGTAATACATGTATTACGTATGTGCATTAATACTTGTATTAGATAAGTGGATTATGTAAATGGACAAGATTTGTCGAACTAATACCGAGTATGTCACATGTGTAGTATTTCAGCATTACATATATGTTTACACCATTACCATTACGTATATGTAATACTGCTGGTATTACATATTTATAATAATAAAAAGAAATAGCTGATGTGTAATACCGAATATTATAATTTTGTAATGTTGTTATTAATACGTATATGTAACACTAAAAGACAATACTGGTATGCAGTTTGTTGAGTATTCTAACATTATATTATGCAGTTTTGGAGATAACCTTTTATAATACTATTGATATGTGGTATGTCAGTTACTATTTGAACTTTATAGCGGTATCATTTTGTCCCCATATACACAAACTAATCATTACCATCCTCCCTTTAGGCGGACTACTACACAACAGTGCAAACTATACACAATAGAGTAACAAACGTACACATAAACCAGGTGTTAAAGAAAGCATATTAACATGATGAAAAAAACAAGAAATAGTCAAAGTACATTGGGTTATGAACGCATTCGTCCTTATGGTATTCTTAACATATTCAGTTTTGAATCCTATGAGTTGATAATAAGTTCAAAACTATATTGTTCGATAAAATGTATACGATATAAACTAATTATGTAGTAAAAAGATGCAATGCTTATAAAATGTAAGTAATTATATATCAAACATATGCAATACAAATATATAAGCTTGAATTGAGGCAATGATTTGAGTATGAACAAGCCACCATCCCTTATTCTAATCTTCATCTCTTGTTTATAAAATAAAGTGAACCATTAATGTTTTTATGTAATATGAATGTGGTGCATATATGAAATACTATAGTACTACATATATGTAATACAATAGTACTGCATATATGTAAAACAACATTACCACATATACGTAATACAATTAGTACAAACATATAATAGTGTTTTTAAAATATATAGTGGAAATATTATATACATGCATATACCTATGCAAATGTCACATTAACATCATCATCAGAACTTTCATATACAATACATAATACATATATGCATTACTAATAAATACATGTCAATAGAAACAAGTGAAAGTGATTTTAAAAGACAAAGATGCACTAAAAAATACACTATCATCACAACTTTAAGATACACTACATATATCCATTAACATTACTACTTACGACACTATATATAAGCAATATAACTAAACCATGCATTAAAATATGTCATTTATGTAGTACATAAATTGTAAAAAATCAGCCAGCGCATATGTGCAGCGTATATGTAATACATGAGCATTGTAATAAAATAAGCCATTTTCCTCCTCAAGTTCCTCAAGCATGCATTCCTCATTCACCAGTGTCCTTTGTTTTGCTTTTCGTGACCTTTTTGACATGCTCGTGATATTCGTGTATGTGAAATATATGTAAGGTCATGGATACAAACATATTTAATCACAATACTATATGCATTAGTTGTAATAAAATATTTAAAGCATACCATTAAAACTGTTATTTTCACTGTGGATTTCCGAATCAACCTCGTTTTCATTGTTCAATAACATCCCTGTTTCCCCTTTGCTTCTTGTTTGCCCTCTTGTTTTCGTGTCTATATTATATATGAAATGTCATAATATAAAAAAATATACAACTAATGTACCATAACGTAGTTGTAACAATCATGAACAAAAATTAACATGGCAGTGGGTTATGATTCAAGTACCAACAACAGAAATGTACAAATATAACAATAATCATATTTATTCAAGATGTTTTTACCATGAATTATAAGTATCTTAAAGTCTTTGAAAAATGATTTTGCAACAATAATCGAGTAAGCATGTGATTACCAAAATGAGTTCTTTTAGACATTTCATCAAACAGTTGGAGGGCATAACAAATCAAACGCTAACTAAAGCCTATATTGATCAGTTAAGCACCGAAGCTGAACAATCAACTATGCAATATAACTAAAACAAGTTCATTTACGCATATGCATTATAACTAAATATATAAAGTTACATTAACATTACCATGATTAACACTACATATATATGCAATATAACTAAAAATATGCAGTATTGCATATCTGCAATATAACAAGGCTACATAAACATGTATTATGACATCACTGCATATATTTGATCCTTCGCAAATCATGTCAATTACAAGAACAGATCATCCTTCATATATTCTATTTTGTACAAATTAATGTTAATCGGCATTGTATTCTAATTCGATTAGACAAAAACAGAGCCTATTGTACTAGCCTCTGTTTTGGTATATTATGTACTCCTAATCGATGAGATACGCTTCATAACATAAACAATTATATGTTTGACAAACCTAAAATGGAAATATATATTTGAACATGTGATTCGTGTATTACGTATGCGTGATGTTTAACAGGATTTTCAAAATGCAATCTGATATTAATATACTATTATTCAATTAAAAACAAACAAGCACTACATACCTGCAATAAACACAAAACATGTTTTTGCATTAAGATAACCAGATTATAATTTAATATACCTATGCATTGTATACGGATATGCTCATATAAGGTAGCATTGTTGTGTTTTGACAAACATGTCTAAAAAATATTCAATCAAACACATGAATCATGCACAACATATATGCATTCTAACAAATATTAACTTATATCAATACATTATTGTTCGATTTAAAAAAAAACACACAAAAACAGAGCAGATTGCATATGTGGACTGATATAAATGGAGCATATTGCATATGTGAACTGATATAAACGCAATGTTCAACTTACAAAGAAAACACACAATAACACTGTATATTGAGCCGATTATGTATAATATACCTATGATTCGTGTACTACATATGTGCAATCAAACAGATACGAGATGGCATCGTCATATTGTTACTCAAATTACACATATAAAACACAAAAAAATATATAATCGACTACTATTTTGGTCAATTCTTTGTAATACACAGTGCAATTGACCGATTTCGAAATGAATCAGACGATTTTAGCAGGAAGATAGTACGCAACCCTAGGTTAGGTTGGGGGTGATGGTGTACGAGAGAGAGATATGGTGAGCCAGAATGTGTACATATATTTTGTATTCCTAATTTACCCTTTTCTTTAAAACCCATGTCTTTATTCTTTTATTTTTCCCTTTCTTTATTTTCACCCATTGATTAAGTAAAATCAATAGTTATGAAGGAGTTCCATAGTTCTCTCATTTGTAGGAGTTCTCTCTAGATCCCACCCCTAATATTAAAATTAGTGTCTTATTGTTTATAAATCTATATGTCACTTGTAATATATATATATAAATTAGTTACATCTTTAATTCAACTGTTATAAAGGTAACGTAAAGGATATTTAACAATTTCTCGATCTCCAAATCCGTTATAAACCCCTGTAATCTAAGTCTTGCTCATTTTTTTATGATTAGTTATTTATTTAGTTATACCGTTATAATTAGGATAAACCGTCGGGACTCATCGTGGAACTAACTAACATGTTCACTTTAACCGCCTTCTCGTTACCGTCTACCTTATTTTAAAGGTGAGTAATCACTCCCCTCTTTTTACTTATTTTAAATCCTTTTGGGGACACTTGCGTACCATTTATCAAATTATTTATCTTATTATTTCTCAAACGCAAACCGTGATCTTTGTTGTGTATCAATTGAATGACTGCCTGTTACTTGCTTACTTGAATCGCATTCGGAGAGGTCCAACATAATCTCATTATAGTATGATCATACGACCGTCGCAGTGGCTGGAGCCCGATCGCGTTGGCAATGGTTTCACCGACACTCATTACTTGCTTAACGATTTCATTGTTTATACTCATAGATAACAGTTTTGCTTATTTTTTACTCTATTATATATATCGTTATATATTATCATTCTGTTTGTGTCAAAACTGGTGAATCTACTCACTCAACATGTGTTGTTGACAAATATATATTGTGTATGCATTTGCAGGTTATAGATTGGGTTGCTTATTGAACTGAAGCTCACGTAGAGATGACCTTATGTTAAACATAAACAAGAATAGTTGGTTTTGTATTTGTAATTTTCTCTATTTTTGTTGTACTTAAATGTTCGTTGACAATAAATAAATTAATTAGATATTGTCGCTTATTATTTTTGCATGATAATACCTTGTGAGCTGTGGCAATCAGCTCACTCCCCGGCATTTCCGTCGTAGGTTGGGGTGTGATAATTTGCATGAGAAAAGTTCATGAATAAATTATCTTGATTATGAATGTTTAAAATGAGCATGCAATACTACAAGGTGGTGATAAGTATAATTGCATTGAAATGATCACATGATTGAAATGTGAATTACGAGTAAGTTCAAAAATGATGAATGTCACATAAAATACGTGAAACGAAACTTGAGATTAAATAATAACATTATAAAACTTATATATATAAATAAACTCAAAACCAAAAGTTTAAAATGGGTCGGGATTTCAGGTTTGAAAATTAACGAATGTTACAGGGGGAGAAGATTGCGAAGCAGGACGAGATTATCCTTCAACTAACCTGTAAAGAAGACATGTTGAAGAAATTGAAGGATAATGATGATGATAAAGAACCTGAACCAGGTACCGGTTGTGATCAGAAATCAGGTACTGGTACATCGACATCTGGTGGTGATGGTTCGACCGAAGATTCAGGGAAGCGGTTATTAGTTTATCAAGATTCTACTAATGTGCAACCCGTGAATACAGATAAGGTAAACATGATTTTATTTGTTAATAACCATGGTGTGGTGATGAGCATGGTGACCGAGAATGAGACTGAAGAAGGATTATTCGTTGATCACTAATTGACAATAAAGCAGATCGCCAAAATGCTTAACTTGAACGAAGATGCACTGGATGAGTTGGAGAAGGAGGATGATCTGGAGGTTGTGGATGATGAAGAATTAGATTTGACATGAGTGTTCCATCTAGGAATTCATCATTTAATTATTATCAGGTGGAGGTTGAACATGACATCTGAGGAATATCCTGACTTGAAGACACGTACTAATACTGTTGAAGGAATTCCGTTTTTCACAACCAAGCATTTCAATGCAGCTGACGAGCGTTTGAGTAAGGAAATGGATCGTCGACTCCAAGATATACGCGACCCTGGTTATGAACTTCTTCATGAAAATAAAAGGGTCGTCGATGTTATTTTAGCGAGGCAAATTGACACCGACCTTAAGGTTCTAAGGAGAGATATTCCAAATCCAACTTGAGAATCTAGAGTCTAGTCGAAAAGAGAAGAAACATAATTTACAAAAAATACGACCTTGAGTAGTTTTTATTTGTTTTAAGTAATTTTATGATTGTTTTTTATTTTAGTTCCTATTTTTAATTTTAATGTAGTTTTTTTATTAAATTGTTTTTTTATATTTTAATGCAATTTTTTTATTTAGTAAAATATTATTGTTTAGTTTTATTTAAATAATTATTGATTAATGATTGCTGCAGAGTTTTGACGAGAGTTATGACACCCCTTTTTCTGCAAAATGTTGAAATGCTGCCCGGGAGTCACATGGCTTGAAAGGCTTGGAGTTAAGGCATTATGACTATGCATTGTCTTATCAACGTAAATGTTATGGTGTTCCAGATCAAGTTCCTGTACAACAAATCGGTCCAGTTTTAATCCCCTTTGAAACCGATGATGGCGACATTCAGGAAATCTTTCCTTTGGTACTTCAAGCTATGAAGAATATTATCGATTTATGGTCAAATGTATCTCCCATTGATCAGTGTCCTTTTTAAGGATATTTGGGATAAGTTATCAAAAGAGATGTTGAGATTCAATTGGGTGTTAGAGCATTCATAGTTGTCAATAGCAAGAATAGCGCTCGCTATAGCGCGTACATGTCTTTTCCCGCTATTTGATGTTTAACGCCTTAATGTCGTGATAGAGCAATAATTAACATTTTTTCTAATATCAAAAGCCTAATTTTTAGGCATTAAAATCAGTTTAATAGCACCAAACACAACCAGTTCCACCATAAAAATTGAATTTTGTGAATGAAACCCCTAAAAAAATTCTAATACTTTTCCATTAAACATCAAATAGCATCCACATTAAGGAATTTTTAAGGGTTGTTTTTGGTGTTTTAATATTTCATCAGTTTTTACCTATAGTAGGCATCATTTTTAATCAATTTAAAAAAGAAAAACTTATTGGATAAAAACTAGAAAAAGTGAGGTGGGGTTTTTTTGCAGGTGGTAGAACAAGATGGAGGTGGGGGTGGTGTGTGGTGGGGGGGGGGGGGGGAGGTGGGGTTTTAAAAGATGGTTTCGTTGAGGTAATGATTTTGGGTGTTTTTAAGATTCATTATTGGGTGGGTTTCGGGTGTTTTTAAAGAATTATATTTTTGTGATGTCGCAACTGGCTAGGTGTGCTTTTTGTGTTTTTATACCTTCTTATTATGGATGCTCTATTACGAATTCCGGATCAATTTGTGATTAAGTAGTAATCTTGTAAATGGCTTAGATCTATGGTCTTGCTGCATAAATACAGGCATGCTACAATGTAGGTTTGGAGTTTCAAGTGATATGATAGTAAATATTCATTGGTACTCATTGGTATTCAATAACGTGAACATCACAAAAGAAGTGGTAAACTTCTTATGATTTATCGGGGAGAATGTTGTACTTGTGAGCACCTGTTATTAGAGAGTTTATTATAGATGTCGTTACATAGTTTGTAAGATGATTATGTATAGGTTCTCATTATGTTTCTGTATCATTGAATAAATGATGAATGCAATAATCGACATATGTCGGGTAATGTAGAGAATCTATATACAAATCATGGACATCGAGCAAAAGCCAGAAGAAATCATCAATTCACTTCTCCACTCAAGCATCCAATTCCAATTGTTCATCTCTCACTACCGTCATCGTTGATGCCGCTTCACATCGTTCAGGCATCCCCTTTCCGCGATTCTTTCCCTACCCAATGTTATCCGTGTCCGATTTATTACTGATTGTTGCTGTCCTACTTAGACAAGTTTTAAAGCATTAATGTTGGCAACTTCTCATTGTGAGTTGATTACTCCACCTTTCCACGAACAATTCTTCATTTTTCTGGCTATTCTCTCCATCTGTTGTCACCATAATCTTTGATTTCTTCCTGTCGGTTTTCTACTTATTGCCGCCATCATCGCCGATTGTCACCAGGTTTGATTTACGAACCCTAAGCAGCGATCATGTGGTGGTGGTAGTGATTCGATGTTGGGATGTGACGACTATTAAATCTAGGGTTTATGACGCCGTATTCCTCCGATTGTTACCGGATTCGATCTACAGACTCTAGGCGATGATCGTGTGGTGGTGGTTGTAATCCGATGCGGCGTAGTGATGGTTGTTAAATCTAGGGTTTCTGACGTCGGTTACCGCCACTGTCGATGTCGATTGGTTGTTAATGGCGGAGTAATTGGTTGTGACTTGCATGTGATTTGGTGTTTTTGGCCGGTTGCCTGAAATATGAAAGAAGGTTTGTGGCTGTGATGAGCTAATGTTGTCTGAGTTAACATCCGCTCAGGATCTGTGCCTAGCGTGGCAAAAATGCAGGATGGCAAGTAAACCTTCCAAACTCTTTTGCAGCTTTGAATCTTTTGTACCAGTGTTTCAGTAGGTCTAAACCTCTTTATAGTGACTAAATTATTGTTGAATTTCAAGTTTTAGTTTCTTTTGGTATTTATAGGTGATGGTATTTTCATATTCGTTGCCTCATATGTTTCACTGTGCCATCATATTTTATACTACTTATTTTTGTTTAATTTTTAGTTTTAGTAGTTGAGATCGTGTATTAACATAGGTTCTCCAACATTGATCGATTGTATTTTTTATTAATATTAGTTTGATGTGTTTGATTCTTTGATTGGACTACACATTAACTGATCGGGTTCAGGTTCATGTTCAACTTCTGGGTTTCTGTTAGATTGTACCCGCCAACCTGTGAACACGAACGTCAGATGATTTAAAATTATTTTGATTTGTTTGGATTGGATTACATAGTAAGTGCTCGGGTTCAGGTTTGTGTTCAACTTTCGAGTTATGTCAGCTGCACCCGCCAACCCACAAACACGAACCACATTTGATTTAAAATTATTCATTTTTTATTGTTAATTTTAGGTAAAGTTTAAGAGTTTAAAACATAGAGTTGATTCTTTTTTAAGTTTTATGTTTTTAAAGTTATTCATAAATATGATAAAACTTTGGCCAACACTAGATCCCGCCCGAGCGTCAATTATTAGAGTACGGAAGTTAATCAAAAGGGAATTTATTGGATATATACAAAAAGAAGTTAGATTACTAAAGGGTATAATTGTTGTTAAAAGTTTTGATGGTATATTGATAATCCACGAACACGAACCTCATATGTTTTAAAATTATTTTGATTTGTTTGGATTGGATTACACATTAAGTGGTTGGGTCTAGGTTCATGTTTAAATTTTAAGTTATGTCAGTTGCACCACCGACCCACAAACACAAACCACATTTGTTTTATGAATATTCATTTGTTTTTGTTATTTTGTTTATTTATATGTTTTTGTCTTAATGGCTTCTTTTTTAGAAACTGAATTTTTCTTTACTTTCAAAGAAGCATCAAACAAAAATCCAATCCAATTTTTGAATGGATATTTCAACTAAAATAGTTGCTTTGGGTTTTGATCATTCAGTTAAGCTACTACTGAAAGAGTTAAAGTGGTAGAGGCTACGATTGTAGTCGATGGCGTGGCTATGGTTGTATATTAGGTTGACATACGATGCTAACATTAAAAAAATCAAATGGAATTACAATAGGATCCGACATGTTGACTAAGACAATCTTGATAGAATGTTGCACACGCTGCGTGCTTTCACTATGTAAAACCGTGTATGTATTGGTTAGTGTTTTTTGTTTCTCCCTGGTAAATAGTTGAAAACTTCACGCGCGCATCACGAAGTGCGGGTAAATTACACGACACCGCCGTGAAGCGCGGGTAAACCAGTTATATTCTAATTTAATTGTATTTTAATTGATTCATGATGTTACGAAACCGACTAAGTCCTCTTATAAATATATGTACTGTTGGTACACATTTCTGTGTCTCGGACTTTGTATAATGCATTTAGTCTTTATGTAAGGTATAAGGGGTATTTTGGTAATTGTATAAGGCACATTCGCTAATGTAAGACACATTCGTTAGAGTAGCTAATAAGGAATGTTTCCCCGTATGTATATTCGTGTTCATTCATTAGGCATGTTAAACGAATGTGATTATTCGTTAGTATACCGTATAGGAGTTAACGTATGATAGCGAATGAGGCTCATTCGGTATGACTTGTATAACGAATGAGGTTATCTTCTATAAATACCTTGTAAGGTATTGAAGTAATTACCAGTTCTTATTATTATCAATTGTGTACAATTACTTTATCCAATTGTTCACTCAACACACAAAGTGCACACAGTTAATTGTATTACTAATTGTAAATCATGTCGAAGACTAGATCCGTAACGTAAACGTAGTGATTTCGTAATCGATCAGTACACGGTTTCTCAAGTGGCATCAGAGCTTGTGTCTGATTGATTTATTATTAGGAAGGTTATACGAATCCATTGACGAACAAACTGATTGGTAATCGTATCTAAACGGATTGTATTTGATTTTAGAACTGTACTGACTTGAAATCTATCAATTAATCAATGTAAAAATGTTAATTGATATTGAACAGATGTTCGGATTGTTCGTTATGATGTTCTGATCATCTATGAAGGTTTAATTGTATCAATTTGATATAATTCAAGTGACTTGAAGTTCAATTGTATTGAGCGGGAACGGAGTGTTATTTTGACTTGTTTTGGTCAAAATTGATTGAGATTTTGACATGAATTTAGGTGTGGATTGGTCTGAGTGTGTGCGGAATGTTTAGACGAGTGTTTGGATTGGTATTTGTGGAATTTGGTTCATTTTTGGATGAGTTTGACAATTTTTAGTGTGATTTGGATTTGTTTTGATTTTGGTTTGAATCTAGAAATTGCTTGAAGATTTGAAGATTTGAAGGTTCATTCGTTATCGTTTGAATGCTCATTCGTTATACATAACTACTCATTCATGTGGCAGTTGTAACTATTTTTTCCAACTGTCATTCATATCTAACAACCCATTCGTTAGAACAGTTTTACATTCGTTCACTTAAAACCTTATTCATGATAACAGTCATACGCTATTGTTCATCCGTTTGAATAACATTGCTCATTCGTTGTTGTTCATCCGCTTGAACAGTGACATTCGTTATACATCCATTTGTCACTCATAAACATCACATTCGTTACCCAAGACAAAGTCATCGTTAACCAAACAGACTCATTCGTTCATAAACTATTTGCTCAATCGTTACCCTAAAATTTAACAATTTGACAATTTCAACCCGTAATTTTCAGTTTTAACAGTTATTCACCCTGAGATTTTCAAAATGGCAAAAATTTATGCTTTGGCTTCTCAAAACACTCGTATGCAACAGATTCTTAACTTGGATACTGAGATCAGGTCACACACTAAATGCACGAGACTCATGAAGCTGTGTGATTTTTCAAAGTGCGAACCGAGGTTTCGAGCACATTTGGGATATGCTCATCCTGATTGTATTCGTACTTTGGATGTTGTGTATACTCCTCCAATGTTTGGTGATCCTACTACAAACTATACCGAGAAACCTCTTGAAAGTTATTGAAATGTAGAAAATAAAGCTTTGGAGATTGAAACAAAAGCTAATTCAACTCTACAATAGCTTTACCAAAGAATATCTTTCATCAAGTTGCAAGCATTAAGATATGTGCTACATTTTTTCAGCATTTAAGAATTATGAGTATGTAAAATACTCAAGAAATCAAGATTGTCATGGTTAAGTTTCAATTCAGAAATTTTAGTCTATTGAAATGGGAGACTGTTGATGAGGTTCCATCATTTAACCGCTGAAATGACAAATCAAAAGACGGAACCGAGTCAATGTGATTAGATTAACACCATGAAGAATGCTTTACCACTTTCATATTCTACTTTTCTGCTTGTATTGTGTTAGTACACCATTTTTGTGTCTCGAGTCTTTGTATCTATCGTTTATGTATTTGTCGTTTGATTTATGTAATAAAATATTAAGTTATTATTGTAGTTCGTTAAAGTAAAGTCTAGTTCGTTAAGGATGTTTAACGAACTAGATCTAAGTTAATATCCCTCCTGATTCGTTAAGGATGTTTAACGAGTCAGGGGGTGATTCGTTAAGTTTATTTCATTTAAGTGTATGTAACGAAGTGGATGCTAGTTCGTTACGGAATGTGTAACGAGCTAGATCCATCTTCTATTTATAGTGGCTTCTGTCCACTGTTTTAAGTGGAGTTTTGAGTTATATTATCGAATCCCAGCCAAAATCTCCTCTCAAGCTTCAATCTAGTATTAATATTATACACATACATACAACTTGTATATCATATACAACATACAATCAAGAGTAACTATGAACTAAATCCTTATTAAGAGGTTAATTATATATATCTCAGATCTGAGATCTGTGTATCGGATTAACGTGATCAAACAAGTGGTATAAGAGCTTTCAGTGCTCGTTTACGCTTGATTTGGATGTTAATTGGTTTTATTAGATTGATAATTGATAGTTTTTGTGTTAAGTCTCTTTTTAGTTTGATTTTGGATCAAATTGAGTATTAATTGAATAAGTAATGGATTGTTTGGATTGGATTTGAGTGTGTTAAGGTATTGGGAAATTGTAGTGAACTGGAATTGAGATGTGATTTGGATTGGTGTGGTTATTGGATTGGATCTGGTTTAAGCCGAAACAGGGGATTGGTTTTGGTTAGATCAGATGCGAGTTAATTGTTAATTGAGTTACGGAATGAGTTGTATTGGATTCGCGATGTATTTATGAGTATTTTGGTAGTTTGATTGAACAATTTGGTGGTGTATTGGTTAAGTATTACAGATTTGGTTTCTGGGTTTGTGTTCATCTATTTTCTAGAATTCTGGAAAATATGAGTTTGAAGGTTTGAAGATTTGAAGATTCAGTCTAATTCGTTAACCTTTCAGCGCAATTCGTTAATATTTTTGGCTAATTCGTTAATATCATTAGCTAATTCGTTACGATTATCAGCAGATTCGTGAACCAATTCGCTACTCACTTTAATTCGTGTCAACTAGTTC
The DNA here is from genome assembly GCF_021521415.1 of Bidens hawaiensis. Classification (NCBI taxonomy): domain Eukaryota; kingdom Viridiplantae; phylum Streptophyta; class Magnoliopsida; order Asterales; family Asteraceae; genus Bidens; species Bidens hawaiensis. The sequence goes on along the minus strand of NW_027495194.1, from coordinate 111,568 downwards.
GTGTGACACGTGTCTCACCTCGTTATCTGTTTTTATAACAACTTTTGCCACGTGACATTTGTTATCAGAGGTTTGTTACAACCGTTGTAACTACCTAATTCGCTACAAGTTGATTCGTTATCAACTGTAGCTGATTCGCTAAGCAAACACTTAGTGATTCGTTAAAGAAATTCATCTGATTCGCTTGACCACTTAATTCGTTATTTGACTTACTTCGTTGAATCGGTTCGTCAAAACTATTGTTCTTGATTCGTCACCTAATCAATCTTAACTTCGTTAAATTGTGATTCGTCAATTACTGTTCACAGTTCGTTATTACTGTTCACAGTTCGTTACTACTATTCACAGTTTTTTAATATAATTTTGAATATTAACCCTTGGAGTTTGAGAACTTTGTCATTTAGAAAACATGGCTGGTATGTATGCACTAGTTTCCCAAAATATGTTAATGCAACAAATGTTACAACTGGATACCGAGATCGGTTCATATTCAAAGTGTCCACGTTTGATGAAATTTAGCGATTTTGCTAAATGGGAACCCCGTTTCCGTGCTCATCTAGGGTCAATGCACCCTGATTGTTCATATTGCTTGGATGAGGTTTATACCGTTCCAATGATTGGAGATGAAGCTATTGGGTTTACACCTAAAGCTATCTCACAATATTCGGTTGAAGAGAAGAAAGCGTTAGAAATTGAGACAAACGCTTATTCTACTCTTACTATGGCTTTACCTGAAAACATCTTTCACCAAGTTGGTAGCATTAAGATATGTGCTTCTCTATTCCAACACATTCGTATGAGAAGTATGGGTAACACTGCTGATAGTAAGAAGGTTATGCTTAAGTTTCAATTTAGAAAGTTTATTCTACTTAAGGGTGAAACTCTGGAAGAAATGACAACAAGGTTTAATCATTTAATAGCTGAGATACAGAAGATGAAGTTGGAAACTTCCAAACATGACAAGATTGACACCATTAAAAGTGCACTACCGAGTTCTTATTCGACATTCTTGATGGTTCTGAAAGAAAATAATTATTTCAACAATGAAGATCTGACGGCATTAGAATTTATGCAAAAGATCGAATCATGAGAATATGATCTTAAATGTCACAAATCTTCAAAAGATAGTCAAGATCCTGCCTTTTATGGTCGAAGTATGCCACTAAGTTCAACCATTTCACCTATCACTGCATTTCTCACACAAAATGCAAGTGAGAATGCAACAACTATTTATAGCGATCCACGTGCTTGTTTCTAAACAGCTGGAAATACTGGTTATCTGGTGTTTCTGCTTCATCTGGAGGATCTGGAACTTCATCATCCACAAACCAATCCTCGTCTCAAACTAATGTAAACATGAGGGAGGCTAAACAGAACTTTGCCTTTTGTCTGCCTTTATATCTTCATACGAGAATTTGGTTAGTAGCAAGATTGCAACAAGTGATTTGACCGATGAAGATTATGATCAAATTGATCCCGATGATCTAGAACTTATGGACCTAAAGTGGAATATGGCTATGATAGTCAGGAAAGTGAAAAAGTTTATGCAAAGAACGGGTAAAGATCTTCTTTCATTGAACAAGAAGTTGGGTTTTGATAAATTAAAGGTAATTGCTATAACTGTCAAGAGTTCGGGCATTTTGCTAAAGAATGTGATAAGCCAAAGAAGGAGTACATTGGTCCCAGAAAGCAAGATCAAACTACATCTGTTAAAAGCGGCAGTGATGCGGGAAAGTCTTTTGTAACTAAACCGTCATCTTCTGGATCCCAAGCAATGTTGTCTAACTTCGGTGGAGATGACTGGTCACAACGATTGCTGTGTCATGACAATCAGGCTAATTTGGTGATGTTTGGATCAAGTGAAAACTTTCAAGATGCAAGTGGGAGTGAGCTATCTTCGGCTGCTGATACTGAGTCTGATTCAGATGATTCAAGTGAAAAGCTTCCAACCACTTTCGTGTGTATGGCAAAAATCAGTGATTTAACCACGTCTGCTTACATGGCTAAGCAAAATGAGGTTAGTACTTCTACTTCTACGTTATCTGGTAATGTCTCATGTGCTGATTGTGTACTCAATATGCCTAAGATAGATTCCTTGTAACTTCAAAATGATGATTTGCTAAAAGAGATTGTTTCTTTAAAGGACACTTATAAACATTCCTTAACCTCGCAAATGCATTCAAGAGAAAAGATTGAGGTCTTAACTATAAGTAATCATGATCTTAAGGCTGAGTTATCGGTTAAAATGACTATCAATGATAAAAAAAATTTCAAGAAATCTTGAAACATAGATCAAAGATAACCGAACTTGAGAATGAGGTTCTTGAGTTAAAGAACAAATTGGGTAAATTCAGAAACTCTTCCTTTTTGCTAAATGAAATAATTGAAGTATCTGGTAAGAAAAAAGATTCAAAGAAAGGAATATGTTTTGTTGAAATTACACCACCTTTTCAAAATGATTACAAACCAAATCCTTTGCTAGAAAAGAAGAGGATGTGATTGTTAAAGAATCTGTGATTTCTGAAAAAGCAAATCAGTTAAACCTGAAACTGTTAAAGCCCAATCTTCAACTCAGAAACCTCATGCTCTAAGCAACAAAGTCTTTGTTGAAAATGTTGACAAAGTCTTCATTGAGGATGTGTTCGAACCTGAAATCATACACAAGAACAAGAACATTCCAAGTTCTAATCACATACTGTGTGAACCTAATGAATTTGAGGAGGCTGTGTATGGTTCGCACACAACTCAGGTGAAACAAGATAATCATGTTAAGATCAAACTAGTGAGGGCTAAGAAACCAGAAGAACCCAAAATTTTTGATGAGGATTTGTTGCGTTTCATAAATCCAACTGTTTCCAAACCATCTACTGGTCGTGTGTTTAAATTAAAGGGGATTGACACGATGTTCACTGAGAAAGACATTCCAATAAGTATCATTAAACCGGAACAGATTGAGAGTGTGTTTCATAATGAAACATCTAAGATTCAAGAACTTGAACGTCGGTATGCTCAAGCTAAAACATCAGTTTCATCTGATCCTTTGACTAAAGCTAAGCAAGGTGTAAAACATGCTAAGAAAGTCCAATTTGTAAAGTCAACTGGAACATATACTCTGAAAAATTTCTCAAATTGTTCTAACTTAGATTTTTATTTGAAAAAGAAATCTGAGTTATCTGATGATTTAGCTAAGAGTTTTACAAAGAATGTGAGTCATCATCAACCTTCTGTATCATATGTTACTACCAATTCTCAACACAATCATGTGGACATGCGAAGCTGTTTCCTTTGTGGTCAATAAGTACATGTGGTTAGACACTGTGGTCAGAAGAGTTCTCAGAATCTTCACCAATTTATCAAAGATCCATCAAAACCAGTTCCTTTGATAAAAGAGATTTTGAAACGACCTGTGTCGTATGATGATGATACTCACATCATGTTCTCAAACGTGAATCCTCGAAAGATTATTCATGTGAATGAAACTCATGGTCTTGTTAAACCAAAATTTGTTCCAACTGAACCGTTATGCAAAAATGTGAACTCAAATGTAGTTCAAGCAGCTTAATTAAAACGAAAGTCAAAGAAGCCTGTAACTTATTCTCAAGTTGTTGAACAACAGTTGAATTCAACTAATTTTAACTTTTCTCAAAAAAACCAAAAGGTGCCCAAGACTGAGGCCTGGGCTGCCTTTTTGAACTAATCATTTTTGTTTGTGTGTAGGGTACATCCAAGACCATTTCTGGTGAAACCTGAATTATGGATAGTGGATGTTCTCATCATATTGCTGGAAATCTCGATCTCTTAACAAATGTGAGAAATATGCAAAGGGGTTATGTAGCATTAGCTGGGAATTCTGAGGGTATGATTACACAAGAAGGTGGTGTTTCGAATGGGCATATTAATTTTGAGAAGGTTAACTATTGTGACAAGGTAGATTATAATTTATTGAGTGTGTCGCAAATCTGTGACAAGCAATACAATACAATATTTATAGATAAAGAATGTCTGATTTTGAAACCGGGGTATGTGATTCCTGAGGACATGTTTGTCATGCGATCACCCCGATCAAATGATATTTATGTCTTAAATATGAGTTCTAAAGTATCAACATCGATCGAAACATGTTTTGTCTCGAAAGCAACCGAGAAAGATTCTATTCTATAGCATCGTAGAATGGGTCACATTCATGTTCGTAAGATGAACTATCTAATGGCAAATGACCTAGTTGAAGGTGTGTCTCTGAAGAATTTTAAGTTATCTGATCACTGTATTGCTTGCAAAAAGGGCAAACAGAAGAAAAAGATGCATCCTTCTAAGTTATTAAATTCCATTGATACTCCTCTTGAGCGAATTCATATGGATCTTTTTGGTCCAGTGAATCGTGCGAGTATTTCTGGATACTGGTATTGTCTGGTAGTTACTGATTCACGATACTCATGGGTCTTGTTGATGAGTTCAAAAGATCAAACACCAGTTCTCGTTCAAAATTTAATCACTAAGATCGAATCACTATACAAACAGAAAGTGAGGAGAATTCAAAGTGACAATGGTACTGAATTTAAAAATACTGTGTTGTATTCTTTTGTTTACAAAAGGGAATTCATCGAGAATACAGTGCCCCATATGTACCACAATAGAACAGTGTTGCTGAACGAAAGAACAGAACGTTGATTGAAGCTGCTAGAACTATGCTTGCTGATTCAAAGCTTCCTGTCCAATTTTGGAATGAGGCGGTGAATACTGCTTGTTATAGTACACTCAATCGGGTTCTTACTGTTAAGAGACTCAAGAAGACAAATTATGAGCTGTTGAATAATCGTAAACCTAATTTAATGTACTTGGAACCATTTGGGTGTCCTTGTACGATGTTGAAAAGGGATGTGGGAAAGTTTGATGAAAAAGCCATTGAAGGGTATTTCTTGGGGTATGCTTCTCATAAGAAACGAGTATTTAACTTCACGTCTGGTTGTGTTGAAGAATGGTATCATATGGACTGCCAAAGTACACTACTCCTTCTCAAGGAAAAGGTCCCGACTGGATGTTTGATTATGATGGCTTATTTAATTCGTTTACCCCAACAACTGATCAACCAGATGAAGATTTAGTCAGTGCTTATTTTGAAGAACAATTGGTAATTCCAAGATTTTTAAGTTCTAATGATCTTGAAGTTCCATGCGATGCTCCAATTGAAGATCCTGATAATGATTCTCCAGTTCTCTTTGATAATGCATCTACTTCGTCTGATGACAATCCAGTTGTTGATCAAGTCATCGAACTTGATAGTGATGTCTCATCTCACGACCTGGGTGAACATTATTTGAAACTGTTGATGTTCTTGAGAATCCCACTCTTAGGATTCATAATTATCATCCAAAAGAAAATATTATTGGAGAACTTGATGTGGGAGTTCAAACACGTCATCAAGTTGCTTCATGAAGTGAAAACAATGTATTATGTGCTTATGCAGATTTACATTCATCGGGAATTGTGAATCTTGCTAAATTCACTTGTTTTCTATCCCAAGTTGAGCCAACGACTCCTCGTATAGCACTTCAAGATCCTTCCTGGGTAGAAGCCATGCAAGAAGAATTACAGCAATTTGCATGATTGGGTGTTTGGGATCTTATCGACAAACCTGCTAGAGTCAAGAAAGCGATTCCGACTAAGTAGGTATATAAGTGCAAGAAAGACGATCGTGGGGTAATTGTATGAAACAAGGCACAATTAGTGGTGCAAGGTTTTCATCAGCAAGAGGGTATTGACTACACGGAAGTGTATGCTCCGGTTGCACGATTGGAGTCCATACGAATCTTTTTAGCCTATGCAGCTTACAAGAACATTAAAGTATATCAAATGGATGTAAAAAGTGCTTTTCTCAATGGTGAACTTCACGAGGAAGTGTTTGTTTTACAGCCTCCGGGTTTTGAAGACCCTGATTATCTTGACCGAGTTTATCGCTTAAACAAGGCATTATATGGTCTACATCAAGCCCCGAGAGCTTGGTATGGCACGCTCGCCGACCATCTAACGGATAATGGTTTCAAACGTGGTACTGTTGACTGCACTTTGTTTTATAAAAATATTGGTGATGATCTTCTCCTCTTTCAGATTTATGTAGATGACATAATCATTGGGTCAATAAACGACGCGTTGTGTAAGGAGTTCGAGAAATCAATGCAAACCAAGTTCGAGATGAGTTTGATGGGAGAGATGAACTTCTTTTTAGGGTTGCAGGTTCATCAGTCTGTGAATGGAATCTTTATTCCCCATACTAAGTATGTGAACGACGTCTTGAGCCGATTCAAGATTACTGTCGGAAAAACCCCTTCTACTCTTCTTCCTGAGGGTCACAATTTATCACCGGATGAGTTGGATGATACTATCGATCCTACCCTATATCGAGCTATGATTGGTTCTTTGAAATATTTTACTACTTCTTGACCCGACATAATGTTTGCTGTTTGTTTATGTGCTAGGTACCAAGCTAGTCCCCGAGTGACTCACCTGGCAGCGGTCAAGCGTATTCTTCAATATCTGAGGGGCAATCCTGACACCGGGTTATGGTACCCCAAAGACAATACTTTAAAATTTGAAAAGATAAAGGATTGTGGAATTTTTAACTTCTATTTATAAGTAAATGTTGAAAATTCAAAAAGATTGTGAATTCCTTGTTTGTATAGAAAAATCCAAAAAAATTAAAATTTGTTTTAAGTATGTAAAGAGAAAAACCAAAAAGATTTTTGCTTACATTCGCTGAAAATTATGTCAATTACTTCTATTTTGAAGGACATATACTTGTATATGTTTGGTCCTGATAATTTTTTGTAAATATTCGGGATAGCCATTCACCTGACAATGGAAAGTATTTGGGGCTTTCGTGAGTCTTTCTATTTTATTTTCTCGCTGAAAACTATGTCGGTTATTTAAGTTTGTGGAGCATGTCTACATGTTTTGGTCCTATTATCTACGTGTAGATTGATAGGATAGCCATTAATCTATAGACTAAAAGTAACTGGGGCGATTAAATTCATTTTATTTTATGCTCCTCAAAATTTTGAGTTTTTGAAGCAAAAAGAGAAAATGATAGTACATTGATTATTTGACCCCAAATCCAGCAAGAAATAAGCTTAAAAGACTGAGTGCTTAATCATTGGTGCATTGGTAGGTCTTAAACAAGTCGTTAGAGTAAAGTATGTGATATAAACATAAAGAAAAACCAAATTGAAAGAGGTGTTAGTCTCTTGCAAAATTCTCGATGAGGATGGCAGAAATGTAATAACCAGTAATACTCAAGCCTTATAACTGTTGATCACCCAAAAATATAATAAAACAAATAACAAGCGTTAGGATTCTGGACACTGTGAGTCTTTATGCGGCTTAATCATCTGGGTATTCATAAGCATGAATATTTCACTCGCTTTTAGAGCAAACCAAAAGTCATTAAACTTGATCACTACTGTACTTCGTACAATCTAAATTACTGACTTGATCAAAATCCAATGTTAGACAGATGGACTCGTGCATATTCACTCACAGTAAAGGAAACTTTATGCATTGCTCAAAAGTTCTAAAACTCTCAAAATTTTGATCAACACTATAATGGTTTAAGTCAAGTTGGGGTGATTTGGCAAAAATCAAATTAAGCTTGAACCGAGATTAGAGCCTGATAGTTTCTGATATTCTGTGCGTTAATTGAACCATTAATCATATCACAAAAATGCTTGAAGGCTTGTTATAAGATTTAAGTGGACAACAATATCAATGACCGACTTAACGCCAATCATAATATCGCTGAAATATAAAACTGTGATAGAAGGGTAATTCAGTCAATATGATTCTCTGCTTAAACTCGACAAAAATCCAAAAATTGGTACTGCTTTTGAAAAATCATACAAAAACACAAAAACATGTTTATGTTTTTAGTTTCGTATATTTCTTTTGTAAATACTTTAAATCAAAAGATCAAAATACAAAAAGATTTTCCGTTGTCATTTTTACATATTACTTAATTCATTAAGTTATGTTTCAAAACGTGAAAAATAGTAAGGTATTTGATTATCGAGGTATGGGATCTCGGTAATCCTTTTAATTTAAATGGGCTACTTAATGAATTCTTTTATTTATTAATTATTTAATTCATTATTTGTTTAATTCATTTACTTGATTTTTCCATTTAAATTTTAATTTATGAGTAATTCGTTAATTATGAATAACGAATTAGGTCATTCTAACGAACTACATCTTAGTTCATTACCCTAATTCGCTTCCGCACTCTGTAACGAATGACTTCAATTCGTTATGCATATGTTAACGAATTAGACAATAATAAAAAATGATTCGTTGTGCCACGTGTTAAATTAACTTTAACTAATAATCTGATTCGTTAATTCAAATTTCAAACGAATCATCTGATTCGTTACATTGGAAAACGTGATGTGTCAGACTATATAGGGAACTGTGAGGACAGTTCGTTTCATTATTCACTATTCATCTTCTTCTTCTTCACACTGTTACGCTGCCGAAATTTTTACTAAATTTTCGACCTTCGAATTTCGTTGTTTAGACTATACCTCTGAGTTTCTAAGGTATAGATGATCACATCTTTGTATTTTCATCAAAAATGACACAGATTTGATAGGTTAATTATGCTTTTGTGTTTCCGGGTTTTGAGGTTTATATAAACCTTAATCTATACGCTTTATATCATACTATGGACCATGAACTTGTTACCATTATTATCGGAATGTGATTCCGAGATTCATAGTGGTCGTTGATTTGGTTTCATGTTGATGATTAGAGTTGTATATGATTTCCGATTTTGTATTTGACTTTTGGTGTTCTTGGTTAATTTTGACCATGACAAATTAAGTCAAAGATTAAGCTGTGTTTGGCCATTCGTTATACTTAGCGAATTGGAACTCATTCGTGTGAATAGCGAATCCATTTTATTAACGAATCAGATGTGTATTCGTTAAATATAACGAACTAGTTGTTAATTCGTTATCTTTCAATAGTAATTCGCTACTTCTTATTCATTATTAATTTACTTGATAGCGAATCAGATGATTCGTTATAAATTTTGTAACGAATCAGACTGATTCTTAAACGAATGACATCTTAAATATGTTTATAATAGTTTAAATTATTTAAAGCTACAAAATTTATTTTATAAAGTTGATGATTACTGACTCTCAATATTATTTATTTAGACATATGGCTGATAATATGGAACGAGATCCACCAGTTGCTGAGAAACAACAACAACAAAATTTGCCTTTGCTACCTTATGACAAGAAACACAATATTTGTGCCTTTGTTGGTACAAATTTTGTAGATGAAAACATCTTTGGAGGGTTATTGGAGTTTCTTCGTCGCTCACGTATTCACTATGCGATCACTGCTAATCCTGACGTTCGCTTCAATGTAGTTCGTCAATTTTGGAATACGGCGAGATACGTTGAAGCTGAGAACCACATCGAAGCAACAATCAATCAAACTCCTATCACTGTAGACACCGATGTGATTAGACGTGTTCTTCGTTTTGGGGACAATATTGACAATGCGTGTGAGTTTGAAAAGAAATTAATCAAGGGTCTGTTTCGTCATGTATTTTATGGTGGTGACATCAGAGAGTCTATGTATAACAAGAATGGGTTGTGTCCTACTTACAAATATCTATTGCATGTGTTGATACATTGCTTGGGAGGACGTAAAGGCGGGTTTGATGAATGTCGTATCATGTTGCAGTCAGCCTTTGTGGCACCTGTTCTTAACAAGCAGTTTAATTTTTCATAGATGGTCTTCTATCATCTTAAAGAACAGTGTCTGCAAACGGTTCAGAAGAAGAAATTCTTGATGTATCCACGTTTTCTTCAGTTAATTATTCAAGACTTGATACCAAATTTGGTCGTCGACCAAACATTGGTAGATGACGTTTTGGAATTAGATCACATGATGACTGACACGGTACGAAGAATGAAGATCTATCGAAAGGAGAGACCTAGGACCAAACGTTTGATTGGTCATGTTGTGAATCCTGATTATGTATGTCCTGACAGTGATCGCTGGATCCATGACGATTCGGATTCTGAGCGTGAGGAGGGACCAGGTGGGAACGATGGTAATGATGGTGGTGACGGTGGTAATGGTGGTGATGGTGATGCAACTATTCTAGAACAACAAGTTGCGGTTGAAGCGGCGTAGGCTGCTACAATTGCAGCTCAACGAAAGAGAAAGGGTCAAAGAGTTGGCTTCTGAAGGCTCTTCTAAGTGTCGAGTGTCGGCTGGTGCTGGCATCTCGTTTGGAGTTCAACCTCCAAGGTCGTCCACTCCTCTACGCCCGGCAACCTATTCCTGCTTCATTTCATGTTATGCCTCCAACTCAGCAGACAAATATGTTGTTAAGTCTTCTTCATTTGTATGAAAATCAAATGTCTGCTGACCGTCTGAATCAAGAACGACTAATGGAAAATCAGAAGAAATTGATGAGCTACGTTTCTTTTTGTCAAAAGGAAACGAAAGCTCTTCGTGAGATTGTCACGTCTCAGGGTGAAATTGAAAGAACAAGAGGATCTCATTTTGCAACTCAAGTGTTAAGATGATGCTTTGAAGAAGTTGAAAAATGATGATGAGGACCCTGATTCTTCAGGTGCTGGAGGAAATGAGCCGAAACAATCTCACGGTTCATCCTCAGGTGCTGGTACTAGTGGAGTTGGTGACTCGGACAAGCAGATTATTGTTTATCAAGATTACACAGCTGCTAAACCAATTGAAATGATTGAGCTGATACAGTTACCTTTGTTGATGGATCGGGGGTGGTCAGAATTGTGGTGAACAGGAACAAGATTGAGGTTGGTCAGTTTGTTGAAAGGTCTCTAACACGAGAGCAGATCTCACTACTGCGACGAGTTGACCGTGTTAGAGATAGAGCCTGATGTAGAAGTTATGAATGATGAAGAGATCTTAAATGATCCTACTATTGAGTTGAATACAGATTTTATTTATGAAGATGAGGAGGTCGAGGTTGAAGATGTCACAGCTGAGTAGTATCCTGACCTGTTTCAACACACAAATGTTGATCAAGGTGCTCCTATATATAATGAGGAAACGTTCAAGGCAGATGAGGAAAATTTGGAAAAAGAATTGAAGGGTAAACGTGTGGTTGATACCAGATCTGATTCACTTGAAAACCCGACTGATGCTGATATTGCAAGATGGTTTGAGTATCGAAGCAAGAAAACTCGTAAGATTATTGAGGCTTATAGGTATGTAGATCATGAACGGAAGGATGAAGTTGTTTCTCGTGCTAAAGCCAACCAAATGACTTCATTCAAGACCGTGTCAAAGGTTCAAGGTGATATCATTTCTTGGTTATTTGATTCCGATCTTAAAGTATGTATTGTTAAATGGGAAAAGAGGGTTCAATATTATGAGAAGATAATGGATGTTCTCACATTACCGCGTTGGGATGTTCGTACCCTCGCGTGTCGTCCATTTATCAACCGTGGGGGTGATTGGATAGCAGATTGGTTCCATCAACATCTGTTATTTGAAGTCAACCATGGATTTAAGTTTCTTAAGCCTAAGGTTCCAACCCGAAGGCGTATAGATGAATTTGATCCAAGGACGGGTTGGAGAAAGTTGATCCTCAAGGTTAAGCCGTCTAAGACCTTGAAGCGGGTACCAGTGAAGACTTTGAATCAACATATACATTTGACTTTCAACCGCTGGTATTACGATAACCGAACTGGCGAGGCCGTCATTGTCCTGGGCAAAGGTTTGAAGACCGAGTTGATCAACATCATTGATCCGATGTGGCTTGTTAACTTAACCGAGACCGACAACGACGTGCTGCACAAAAATAAGATATTGTTCGAGCGCAATGAAGACTATGATCTGGCTATGCAATTCCAACGCGTTGTGTGTGTATGTAATGAGAACGGGATTCATAGTTGCAGAGATTGGCAGTCCAAGCGTTTCAAGTAAAGTTAAAGACAAAGAGCTCAAGACGAGGGGGTGTTTGTTAGTACACAGTTTTTGCGTCTAGAGTCTTTGTATCTATCGTTTATGTATTTGTCGTTTGATTTATGTAATAAAATATTAAGTTATTATTGTAGTTCGTTAAATTAAAGTCTAGTTCGTTAAGGATGTTTAACGAACTAGATCTAAGTTAATATCCTCCTTATTCGTTAAGGATGTTTAACGAATCATGGGGTGATTCGTTAAGTTTATTTCTTTTAAGTGTATGTAGCGAAGTGGATGCTAGTTCGTTATGGAATGTGTAACGAACCAGATCCATCTTCTATTTACAGCAAACATGATATCAGGACGAGAAGCAGTAACATCCATTAAAGAATCTATCATAGCTCAGTACAAGGTCTGATCAACGGTATCCTCCAATTCGTCCGATGACAAATTGTGACCCACGGGAAGATGAGTCAAATGGACTTTTTTGGTAGTATTCTTGAATCGGCTCAAGACGTCTTTCACATACTTTGTTTGGTGAATGAAAATTCCAGCATCAGACTGATGAATCTGCAACCCTAAGAAAATATTCATCTCCTCCATCGAGCTCATCTCGAATTTTGTCTGCATTGATTTCTCAAAGTCCTTACACAACTTGTCTTTTGTTGAGCCAAATATGATGTCACCTACAGATATAAGGACGAGGAGCAAAAATTCTCCGACAGTCTTGTAGAATAGGGTACAATCCACAGTCCCTCATTTGAGCCCACTATCCGTAAGATGGTCAGCAAACGTGCCATACCAAGCTCTCGGGGCTTGGTGTAGACCATAAAGAGCCTTGGTTAAACAGAAAACACGGTATGGATAGTCAGGATCTTCAAAACCAGGAGGCTGTTTCACGAACACCTCTTCGTGATTTTCCCCGTTAAGAAATGCACTCTTAACGTCCATTTGATCTACTTTAAAGTTTTTGAAAGCTGCATAGGCCAAGAATGTATAGCTTCCATTCTTTCAACATGAGCATATACTTCGGTGTAATCTACGCATTCTTGCTGATGAAACCCTTGCACAACCAAACGCGCGTTATTCCTTACAATGACCCCACGATCTTCCTTCTTACATTTAAAGACCCATTTGGTCGGAATTGGCTTCTTAACCCGATCAGGTTTATCAATGAGATCCCATACACCTAGTCGACTGAACTGTTGCAATTCTTCTTACATTGCATCTACCCATGACGAATCTTCAACCACCATACAAACACTCGTCGTTCCATTTAAGAAAGAAAGAAAGTGTATTTTGCCAGATTCATGATTCCTGATGAATGGATATCGACATACGCACACAATACAGTAGAATCACTTGCATTAGCAATCTGATGATGTGTCTGAACACCAACATCAAGATCACCAATGATGTTGTCCTAAGGATGATACGTGTGAATTCGAAGTATCGGATTCTCAGGCACAAAAACGCGATCACTTAAGTTAGTGAAATTCTCTTCAGCATCATGAGATGATTCCCCAACCTCATGATTATCAGTAAATGTTACTAAAGAATATACAACAAAGTGACCATCATCTGATGATACAGATCTTGTATCAGATGTTTCAGGATGATCATTGTTCACTTCATTATCATAATTAGAAGCCCTTGGTGTGGAAAATAATTGATCTTCCAAGTAAGCACGCACGCACCAAGTCTTCATTAGGTAGTTCAACTATGGGTGTAAATGAGTTAAATAAACTCACATAATCGAACATCCAGTCAGGACCCTTGCCGGCAGGAGGTGTTGTGTACCTTTGGCAGTCAACATGGTACCATTCTTCAATACTACCCGAAGAAAAATTGAAGACACGTTTCTTAGGCGATGCGTAGCCCAAGAAGTAACCCTCAATAGCCTTCTCCTCGAATTTTCCCCTATCACGTTTCAGCATTGTGCAAAAGGACACCCGAAAGGTTCTAAGAATTTTAAGTTAGGTTTACGGTTATTCAGAAGCTCGTAACTTGTCTTTTGCAGCTTCTTAAAAGTCAGAACACGATTGAGCGTGTAGCAAGCAGTGTTCATAGCCTCATTCCAAAATTGAACTAGAAGCTTTAAATATGCAAGAATGGTTCTTGCTGCTTCAATCAATGCTTGTTTCTTCCATTCAGCTACACCATTATGGTTGTGGTACCTAAGGAGCACTATATACCCAATGGATTCTTTTTTTAATACAAAAGATGTCCAATATAGTATTTTTGAACTATGTACCATTGTCACTCCGAATACGTCTAACCTTGTTCTAGACAAGAACCGGTGTTTGATCTTTAAAAACTCATAAATAACACCCACGAGTACCTCGTATAGTCATCGGTGACAACTAAATAGTACCAATCTCCAGCAATACTCGCACGATTCACATGACCAAACAAATCCATATGAAGTCGTTCCAGTGGAGTATCAATGGAATTAAATAACTTCGTTGAATGCGACTTCTTCTTCTGTTTGCCCTTTTTGGATGCAACACAATGATCGGTCAACTTGAAATGTTTTAGGGAATCCCCATCCACCAAATCATTTGCCATCAGATAGTTCATCTTTCTGACATGAATGTGCCCCATCGCCTATGCCACAAAATCGAGTCTTTCTCAATTGCCTTAGAGATAAAAACAAGTTTCAACAGACGTAGAAGTCGAAACCTTAGTACTCATATTCAGTACATAAATATCATTTGACCGAGGAGACCACATAACAACCATGTCTTCTGGAATGACATATCCTGGTTTGATTATTATGCACTCCTTGTCGGTGAACACGGCGGTGTACTTTTTATCACAAATCTAAGATACACTCAGCAAATTGTGATCCACCTTGTCACAATAATTAACTTTCTCAAACCTAATACTACCATTTGACACATCTCCTTCCTTTGTGATCATGCCCCCAGAATTACCCGCAAACGCTACATAACCCCCTTGTATATTCTTCACATTAGTTAGTATGTCAATATTGCTGGTAATATGACGAGAGCATCCACTATCCATGATCCAATTTTCACATGATATTGTCTTGGATAAACTCTACACATATAGACCATAAAGGCAGCCCATGCCTCAGTCTTGGGCATCTCTTTTATTTCAACAGAAGATTTAATCTTAACAGAATCCAAATGTGGTTTAGACACTAGTGAATATGGCACGGGTATCTTAGACTTTCGTCTAAGATATGCATCTCGAACCACGTTTGTGTTCAAATTTTTACAACTTGCTTGTGTAGGAACAAACCATTTGGGTTTTAATTTAACAAAAGTTTCATTAACATGAACCACCTCCGTAGATTCACATTTTGAAACAAGATTTGAGTCTCATCAACCTGAAACAATGTCTCTTAAGAATCTCCTTTACCACATGAACTGATTTGGGTTGTTCCTTAGTAACGGGTTTAACATTCTTACCTTTCCTCGCTCCACAATTTCTTACAACATGCCCTCGTTCGCCACATAAGAAACATGTTCTCATATAAACGAACGCACGTTGTGGTTTAACAGAAGATTGTGCAACAGGGGGTTGACAAGACTCATTCAAGAAATGACTAAAGGTAACAACTTTCTTTTTCATGTAAGAATCAATATTTGAACAAATTGAAAAACTCTTTAAAGTATCAGTTCTCGTAGAACTAACAAACTCAATTTTCTTAACATGATTAAGATATTGTTTTAGATTAAGATTTGAAACTTTGATGTTTTGTCACACCCAAAACCACAGCCTAGGCGTGTGACAACTATGTTGGTACCACATTTGTAAATAAATCAGAGTTACGTTCAATTAGCGGAAGTCTTATAAACATGTGGATTTAACTTATAAATATTTACATACAAAAGACGGGATATAAAAGTTTCCCGTTTTAGTGTTTACAACATTACTTGTTTTACAAAACCACCATTTTAATAATTTAAGTTTATACAAAACAAATCCGAGCCATCGGATATTCATAGCACTTCATCACTCCAAGCGCTATCATTGTTCACCTGCAAAATGTAAATAAAATACGTTAGCAACGAATGCTGGTGAACACGCTGATGTTAAAATATTTTATTTTACTTTATTACCCCTCGAGACTACGCCTGCCTCGGTCCATCGTGGCTTAGGAATAACAAAGTTAAATAACACAATTATAAATTCGAGTCTCTACACTAGGTCACCTCAGCAAACACAGCAGCGTTCGACTTAGTTAAGTACCCGTATATATACGCATGGTCGTGCTTCCTATAGGAAAGCGTCCTACGACCAGGCGTGGTGCGATGTGCCCACCGCGTACTACCACATATGTAAGGATCCAGACAAACCTATACTACAGCCTGAGGGCTAGGCTTATACCCTTATTTATAACGGGTTTAGGAACACATAGTTCCTTGTAAATGGATTTCATATAACATGTTTGACTCGTTTTAAAATAAGTTTGTAAAATTTTGGGGGCGTATTCACCTTTTCACTTTGGGATCGGCTTCAAACACCGTCCGAGGGTCTTTCCCTTGCTATCTCGCACCTGTCGTACGAGTATAACCATTTGTTAGTCGAATATACAACCCGGCTTAAGACCTTTAGTCTTATTTTATAAACTTTACCTCGATGAACCTTTAGTTCATAAATCTCTTTTACTTAAAAACCTTTAGTTTAAAAGTAATTATAAACCTTTAGTTTATTTATAAAACCCGACGTTTCTTCTTCTCTACGAAACGTATTCTTTTTCTTTTATTATTTAAGAATAGTTATTTATTCGTTAAATAATAATTTCATAACAAAGAAGAATATTTACTTACACACATATATATTTATCAATATTCGATACTTTATCTTTTGTTCATTTCTTTGTTATGTTTTCTTTTCTTTTATCGATGTATCGAGTATAAACTCGACTTAAGGTTTAAGCCTTTTATAATATTTTATTATTATATTCATTGGCGTTACGCCTACCTTGTTGGCGTTTTGGAAACCCTAAGAACTCGAGCAGCACTCCAACGCTGCTTTACTTTCTTGATCAACTCTTCTTCTTTGATGCACCTTCCTTGGTATGTCAACGATAACACCAATCTTTCACCACTTGTCGACAAGCCTCACGGGACTCGTCATCTTGTTGTCATGATAATACAAACACCTTCTTGGTCGTATGTGGGTGGAGGGTGGCATGAACTTCGAGGAAACGTTGGTACGAAAATCGAGGAATTGAGGCACGCTTATCGAGGTGGATCGTTAATATGGATTTGGAATTCTAGTGAGATGTTAGAGAGAGAAAGCAAAGCTGATTTTGGGATGTTAAAATATCAAACCCGGATGTTGCTATTTGTAGGCAAAATTTTGGAGCCCATCGCGTATCGCGATGGCCTCCTGGCCAAGCCAGTCGCGTATCGCGACGTAGGCCTTCTGCGTCACCACGTAGACCTGCCACGTGGCCACACGTGGCAGGCGTTGTGGCGAGTGGCGACACACTGTGCCACCGTTTGCCACGTGGCACACGTGTCACATGATGTCAGACCACGTCATCGCGATACGCGATGACGTAGGTTCCACACTCATAGCGTATCGCTATTGACCCTTCCAGAAACTTTTGACCAAGCCCTTCGCGATGGGCTTGTCTTTTATCCCGTCGCGTATCGCGAGAGGACAAGAAAACAAATATTTCTTTCTAAACCCTATGGTTTGGAATTTGACAAGTTTGGTCCCTAGACTTTGGAAAGTTTGACATTTTGAACTCAAAGTTTTCATAATGTTACATCCTCCCCACCTTGAAATAAATCTCGTCATCGAGATTGCTTTACAAGAACAAGTGGGGGTATTTCTTCCTCATTTCCGATTCGAGTTCCCATGTATATTCGGGCCCTCTTTGTGAGTCCCATTTTACTTTCACAATTTTCAATGTTCGTCTTTTGAGTTTCTTTAACTTCGAATCTTCGATTTGAATTGGACGTTCTACAAATTTTAAGTTTTTACTTATTTCAACGTCTTTTAATGGCATAGCTAAAGATTCATCACTTAAAGATTTACGCAGATTCGAAACATGGAATACATCGTGTATCCCTTGCATTTCCTATGGCAGTCGTAAACGGTATGCAACAGTACCAATTCGTTCAAGTACCTCTAAGGGTCCAACGAATCGAGGATTTAACTTTCCTTTCTTACCGAAGCGAACGACGCCTCTCAAAGGCGAGACTTTCAATAATACTTTGTCACTAACTTTGAATTCCAACGGCTTACGACGAACATCGGCGTAACTCTTTTGGCGATCACATGCCGTCTTAAGTCGTTCTCGGATTTGGAGAATCTTGTCGGTGGTTTCTTGGACTATCTCGGGTCCAGACGATTGATTATATCCGGTTTCAGACCAGCACACGGGCGTCCTACATTTTCGACCATATAACACATCAAATGGTGCAGCTTGAATACTTGTGTGATAGCTATTATTATACGAAAATTCCATTAGGGGTAAGTGGTCATCCCAACTTCCACCTAAGTCAATCACACAATCCCGAAGCATGTGTTCCAACGTTTGAATTGTCCTTTCGCTTTACCCATCGGTTTGCGGACGATAGGCGGTGCTAAGGTTAAGCTTTGTGCCTAAGGCTTGTTGGAAGCTTTTCCAAAAATGAGATGTGAAACGACTGTCTCGATCAGAAATTATAGACAGCGGTACTCCATGCAAAGAAACGATGTTGTTCACATAAATACGCGCTAGTCAATCCATTGAATATGATTCATTGATGGGTATAAAGTGTGCGGATTTTGTCAATCGATCCACAATCCAGATTGCATTATGTTGTCGAGTCGTTTTAGAGAGTTTGGTAATGAAATCCATAGTAATTAACTCCCATTTCCATAAGGGAAGTTTGAGTTGCTGGAGCAATCCCGAAGGCTTTTGATGTTCAGCCTTGACTTTCAAACATGTTAAACATTTCGCAATATGCGAAGCGACATCCCTTTTCATCCCATTCCACCAGTAGTTTGACTTGAGATTATGATACATTTTGTCACTACTGGGGTGCATCATGTACTTGGACTTATGAGCTTCGTTCAAGATTTTCTCACGCAAGCCTCCAACGATTGGTACCCAAATCCTATTACCAAGTCTAAGGATACCATCATCATCTTTGACTAGCGAGTCAATGGTGCCTTTACGTTTTTCGTCGGAAATTTGGTTTTCACTGGTCGCTTGAGTTTGAGCAGATTTGATTTGTTCAAGGAGATCAATTTGGAGTTCTAGATGCAACGCTCGGACTGTTTTGAGCTTCTCATGTTCCTTGTAACTTAAGGCATCAGCCACGACATTGGCTTTGCCTTCATGATAAACTATCTCACAATCATAATCATTGAGTGTTTCCATTCATCACCATTGGCGCATGTTAAGCTCCTTTTGATCGAAGATGTGTTTTAGACTTTTGTGATCGGTGTACACGTTAAATCTTACTCCATAGAGATAGTGCCTCCATATCTTAAGCGCAAACATTATGGCGCCTAACTCTAGATCGTGAGTTGTATAGTTCTTTTCATATACTTTGAGTTGACGAGAGGCGTAAGCGATTACTTTCTTACGTTGCATTAGTACACATCCCAATCCAGAGTGATATGCGACACTAAATACCACAAAGTCCTCAGTACCTTCTGGCAAGGCCAGTATAGGTGCTTGGGTGAGCTTTTGTTTGAGTATATCGAACGCCTCATGTTGCTTTGTTCCCTATTCGTATTTGATGTTCTTGTGAGTTAAGTAGGTTAGGGGAACAACGATTCGGGAAAAGTTTTCAATGAACCTACGGTATTAGCCGGCCAAACCTAAGAAACTTCGAATCTCGGTTGGCGATTTTGGGATCTCCCACTTAGAGATAGCTTCAATCTTAGCGGGATCGACTTGAATACCTTTGACGATGATGATGTGACCATGAAATTGTACTTTATGCAACCAGAACTCGCATTTTGAGAATTTAGCATACAACTTCTCGGTTCTATAAATTTTAAGCAAAGTTCGAAGATGGACTTCATGATCAGCCTTTGTCTTAGAATAAATAAGTATGTCGTCGATGAATACGATAACAAATTTATCCAAGTATGGCTTGCAAATACAATTCATCATGTCCATGAACGCAGCTGGAGCTTTAGTAAGTCCAAACGGCATGACCATGAACTCATAATGTCTATACCTTGTTCGAAAAGCAGTTTTTGGGATATCTTTGGATTGAACTTTGAGTTGGTGATAGCCGGAACGAAGATCGATTTTTGAAAAGAAGCTAGCACCTTGAAGTTGGTCAAAAAGATCATCGATTCGAGGGAGTGGATAACGATTTTTTATTGTGACTTTGTTTAATGCACGATAATCGATACACATATGCATAGATCCATCCTTCTTCTTGACGAATAGAATTGGCGCTCCCCAAGGTGACGAACTCGGTCGAATGAAACCTTTCTCCAGAAGCTCGTCAAGTTGTTTCTTCAGTTCCTTCATCTCGGTTGGCGCGAGGCGATACGGAGCTTTGGCGATCGGAGCAGTACCGGGAATGAGATCGATCCTAAACTCTACTTCGCGATCGGGAGGAATTCCGCGAAGTTCATTAGGAAAGACGTCGGAAAAGTCGGAGACAATGGGTACGTCCTTTATCTCCTTTTGGCTTTGATTCTTCAGTGACGTTGGCCATGAATGCTATACATCCTTGATTTAAACATTTGTTAGCCCTAATCATGGAAATTATGCTAACTTGGCCAGCGTCTTTGTCCCCTTCAATTCAAATCGCTCGTTTATCAGGGGCTTGAAGTTCAACGGTTTTGCTATTGCAGATGATACGGGCATGGTTACCGGATAACCAATCCATACCAAGTACAATATCAAAACCAGCAAGTGCCATTGGTAAAAGTTGAATAGGCAGAATATAACCAGCTAAGTGAATATTTTCGTTTTCAAGGGCTTCGGAGATCTTAACGATTTCGCCACTATCAGTCTTGACGCTTAGAGTTTTATTTAGTTTTGTTAAAGGTTCGTTTAATAGACTACAAAAGCTATAAACTATAAAACTTAAATTGGCACCCGAATCGAATAAAACTCTAGCATAGGTGTCGTTGACTAGAAACGTACCGGTAATGGTTTTCCGGCATGTCAGCGGCCTTCTTTGTGTCGAGTACAAAGACTCTCGCGTTTCCTTCTTGTTCTGGCCACTTCCACCCGCACCACTAGTCGCGGGTTTGTTCTTTGGGCACTCGAAACTAAGATGGCCCATCTCTTTGCAATTATAGCACGTCATCTTCTTTTTCCAACAGTCAGCTGCGGCATGGCCCGTACGATTGCATGACTCACACACTTTGGGAGGCAAAGCGAAATTGCATCGACCCTTGTGATACCTTCTACATGTCTTGCATGGCGTAGCATTTGAATTGAATCGACTTTGGTGTTGGTTTACGCCTTAGCCTTTGTAGTTGGCGCTTCCTCCAGTTTTCCCTTGAGTAGTTGTTGTTGTAACCTTCTTATCTTCTTCCTTGTTGCGGATCATACCGCCCATCAGATAACCAGCTAACTCCATTGCGGAATCAGCGGTTTGAGGTAAATGTGACCTCAGCATGTCGCGGATTTCCCGCGGCAGTCCCCAAATGTATCGGGTAACTTTGCTGGATTCAAGATTCACCAGTTGGGGAACCAGGCGACAATATTCGTGAAACTTGGTGTTTTATTCACGAAGATTCGTCCCCACGACCTTAAGATTGAGGAACTTAGTTTGGATTTGGTCGGTCTCATGCATGGGACAAAACTTTCCCATCAACATTGCCTTGAACTCATCCCAAGTTAGACCATACATCACTTCTCTTCCCTTACTCATAATCATTGTATTCCACCACTCGAGCGCCTCTCCTTTGAACATGAGCACAGAATATTGGATTTTCTCTTCATTGTAACACTTGCTCGTTATCACTATTGTCACCATTTCCTCAAGCCACCTCACGGTTGTGATGGCTCCTTTATCACCATGGAATTCCTTCGGTCCATAGTATTTGAAATCCTTAAACGAACACCCATTGATCTTGAGTTTCTTAAATTTTTGTCTAACACTTCCATTAGCATTCGACTCATGAACGCTTTCTTCGACACGAGATGGGTTCGGACGGGACTTAACAGACTTTTGAGAGGGATTTACGGATCGAGAATGTTTGGATTGTCTAGATTGGGATCTAGCTTCGGATTCTTCCCTAACCGCTTTTCTAATCATCTTTTGAATTTGATTTAAATATTTATCAGGGATTGGTTCTTCTTGTTCTTTCTCGGGGCCTTTCCCCTTTTCTTTTATTTCTTTTTCTTTCCGAGCATTCTCGATGTTATTTCTTTGTTCAGACATTTTTCTTTTAATTATGTCTTTAACTGAAATTTAACAAATTTCTTATATTAAACATATATCTTATTTCACACACACACACACACACATATATATATATCACAAAAGGATATATATACTTATTTTACATAACATGCACATATGTATATATATCGTTTGATATATATATAAATATATATATATATATATATATATTGATCAACCTATCTTTATTCAAAGAACGTCTCAACGTTCTTGTTACATATATATTTCACATAGCATACAAGATTATACTACACAGAATTTCACATTGCATCCTTCCCCATCATCTTCAATCTTTCAAGAACTTCCTTACCACCTTCGTTAACTTATGGCACTTACGAAGAAGTGTCTTTCCTATTTTCTTCTTTTTCTCTCCTTCATTGGCCATCTTCTTCCTCCAATCATCTGTTTCATGTAGAACGCGGTCCAAGTGTTCTTCATATGACAGTGGAACTTCGTTGGGGTATCCATATTGTGGAGGTGGGTCGCGGTAACCCAATGTCACCATCTCATAGTGATTCCTTGGTTCTGGATATGGAAATTTAGTCATGTTGGATGAAAGGTAGAAGAAAGTTTTAGCAGCTCGGTTTTGTTTTCATATCTTATAAGCTTGTTCTTCTTCTGTTGGGATCACGCCATGGAACGATGGAAAACTTGATGAAGCTTGGTTCTTGAGTTTCTCGAGATATTGGACACATGGATCAACAGAACCGTAGCTTGGGTTTTGGGAAGTGAGTGATCCATCCATTGATGTTGATATATCATTGGGGTTATTGGGATGCTCTTCTTCCGGTTCAGACTCTTCCTCAGGATCCTCCTCTTCTTCGGGGTCCTCCTCTTCTTCCTCGGGTTCTTCCTCTTCTTCAGGTTCTTCCTCTTCCATATGTTGGGTGGTCTCATTGTTCATCGGGGGCATATGGAAACTTTCATAGGGCATTATTACCCTCATTCTAGGTTTGCGGGACGGCCTTTCACCTTTGTTTGGTTGGGAGTTGACTTCGTTGAAAGTGGAGCTTCCGGTTTTCCATCGTTGTTGATCGGAGTGGCATTGCATCCAGTCGGAGGATAGGGATCTTGGTTCTTCTTTAATGGGTAAGTTGGAAAGGAAAACATAAGATGGGAGAGGGTTTGGTGGTAGGTATCCAGTTGGGTAGTATTGCGGTATCTCTGATGGTTGGTATGTGGGGATATCCGATGGATGGTATGTCGGTACTTCAGAGGGATGATACATTGGTATGGTTGGTGGATGGTAGCTTGAGTGCCTTGGTGGTTCAATTCTTTGTCTTGGTGGACTATCGGGAACATTTATTGCGTAGTGCATGGATTCGGGGTAGTATACAGTTTTAGTTAGGTCATGTTCTACATCTTGATTGAAGTATGCTTCATAATAACCATCACTCATGTTATCCTCGGGGTAAGGTTCGGCGATTCCAGCCTCTTTTGCACTTCGCACATAGTTCTCTATATGGGTCTTGAATGACATCTAACATTGTGGGTGGTTTAGAATGTGGAGGGAAAGAAAAGGTTACCAGCCTATCTTATCCCTAACACAAATAAACAATTATTTCCTATACTTGGATCGAAGCTTGGGTATTGTTTTATGATACCCAATTCGCTAAGAACGATGGCTCTGATACCAACACTTGTCACACCCCAAACCACGGCCTAGGCGTATGACAACTATGTTGGTACCGCATTTGTAAATAAATCAGAGTTACGTTCAATTATCAGAAGTCTTATAAACATGTGGATTTAACTTATAAATATTTACATACAAAAGACGGGATATAAAAGTTTCCCGTTTTAGTGTTTACAACATTACTTGTTTTACAAAACCACCATTTTAATAATTTAAGTTTAAACGAAACAAATCCAAGCCTTCGGATATTTATAGCACTTCGTCACTACAAGCGCTATCATTGTTCACCTGCAAAATGTAAATAAAATACGTCAGCAACGAATGCTGGTGAACACGCTGACGTTAAAATATTTTCTTTTACTTTATTACCCCTCGAGAATACGCCTGCCTCGGCCCATAGTGGCTTAGGAATAACAAAGTTAAATAACACAATTAAAAATTCGATTCTCTACACTAGGTCACCTCAGCAAACACCGCAGCGTTCGACTTATTTAAGTACCCGTATGTATACACATGGTCGTGCTTCCTATAGGAAAGCGTCCTACGACACGGTGTGGTGCGATGTGCCCACCGCGTACTACCACATATGTAAGGATCCAGACAAACGTATACTACAGCTTGAGGGCTAGGCTTATACCCTTATTTATAACGGTTTTAGGAACACATAGTTCCTTGTAAATGATTTTCATATAACATGTTTGACTCTATTTAAACTAAGTTTGTAAAGTTTGGGGGCGTATTCACATTTTCACTTTGGGATCGGCTTCAAACACCGTCCGAGGGTCTTTCCCTTGCTATCTCGCACCTGTCGTACGAGTATAACCATTTGTTAGTCGAATATACAACCCGGCTTAAGACCTTTAGTCTTATTTTATAAACTTTACCTCGATGAACCTTTAGTTCATAAATCTCTTTTACTTAAAAACCTTTAGTTTAAAAGTAATTATAAACCTTTAGTTTATTTATAAAACCCGACGTTTCTTCTTCTCTACGAAACGTATTCTTTTTCTTTTATTATTTAAGAATAGTTATTTATTCGTTAAATAATAATTTCATAACAAAGAAGAATATATACTTACACACATATATATTTATCAATATTCGATACTTTATCTTTTGTTCATGTCTTTGTTATGTTTTCTTTTCTTTTATCGATGTATCGAGTATAACCTCGACTTAAGGTCTAAGCCTTTTATAATATTTTATTATTATATTCATTGGCATTACGCCTACCTTGTTGGCGTTTTGGAAACCCTAAGAACTCGAGCAGCACTCCAACGCTACTTTACTTTCTTGATCAACTCTTTTTCTTTGATGCACCTTCCTAGGTATGTCAACGATAACACCAATCTTTCACCACTTGTCGACACACCTCACGGGACTCGTCATCTTGTTGTCTTGATAATACAAACACC
Source organism: Bidens hawaiensis (assembly GCF_021521415.1). Classification (NCBI taxonomy): domain Eukaryota; kingdom Viridiplantae; phylum Streptophyta; class Magnoliopsida; order Asterales; family Asteraceae; genus Bidens; species Bidens hawaiensis. The sequence continues at coordinate 86,192 of NW_027495194.1, read as the reverse complement.
TTCTTGGTCGTATGTGGGTGGAGGGTGGCACGAACTTCAAGGAAACGTTGGTACGGAAATAGAGGAATTAAGGCACGCTTATCGAGGTGGATCGTTAATATTGATTTGGAATTCTAGTGAGATGTTAGAGAGAGAAAGAAAAGCTGATTTTGGGATGTGAAAGTATCAAACCCGGATGCTGCTATTGTCACACCCTCAAAATCCACTAACGGAGTTTTACCGTCAGAGGGTGTGAACTAACAGGATCGGAATCATTAGTTATAATCAAACCATAAAACAAAGTTTCAAAACATGAAAACGTTTACGAGTAATTAAATGCGGAAGCGTAAAACTATAGCAAACAATGTTACGTCACGCATGACGACTTAAAACCCAATGATAATAGTTTAAAATAAATTTTTCATAATTAGAATGTTTCAAGCAATGCATGTTCCTAAACCGCGCGCCCGCCTCGGCTACCTGAGAATAACATACTAAAAGTGTCAACACAAGGTTGGTGAGTTCACAAGTTATATAAAAATAAATGTCTAGCGTTTGCGTTCAGCGTTTTGCATTACAGCGTTTTGCGTTACAACGTTTTGCGTTACCAGATAGTGTTATGTCAATTATATATCTATAGGTAGCTAGCCTATAAAACAAGTATCACTAAGTGTTCGACACCGAAGCTGACTGTTTATCATTTGCCTTGCCACCAGGTCATCCAGACCATGGTATGTGTTTAGCCAAGATTACACCCACTCGACCTCCAGTCGAGTTTAGCGTTGGGTGGGGTTTGTCAAACCCAGTAGTACTACTCAACAGTGACTCGCTATTATCCAAATATTAACCGGTTCGATGTTATGAAGGACTTTAGTTATTGCGTTTGCCACTTAGTCTTTACAAGTGATATATAATCTATATTAAATAAAATCTTAAATGCGTTTCGGAGTATGTTATCTCCCCCAAGTGAAAAGCGTTTGAAAACAGTTTAAAAAGGGGAAAGTGAAACTCACTGTTTGCGAAGAAATTCCCAAATTAAATCACCAAGATGCGCGTCACAGAAAAACTCTCTCTAGCGTTCTAAAACAACAAAGAGATTTTTCTAAGTGTCGGAATATTATCGAGTCTCTAGACCCGGCACATAATACCTATGCACGTAACATGTTTCGTGTTTCGTTTGTGAATCGTGTGTGACTTTAACAAATGTATTTGTGATACGTTACATGTGTAAGCAATTATTTACGTGTCATGTATTCATAAAGTACATCACTAGCAATTACTCCCTGTAAGGGCAATTTGGTCAAATCATTACAATCAATTTGCTATTATTCCCCGCAAGGGCAATTTGGTCAAAACACGACAATTAACCTGCAATCATTCCCCTCAAGGGCAATTTGGTCAAAACACGATAATAAATTAGCAAGTATCATGTTTCATGCATTTTCACAAAACTCAGCAGCTAGTTTCACCGAGACAGAAATTCTACTTGAAAGATTGTACTATTCCACCGATCATAGCATCTCAATTAATTTACCAAAAATCATCACAGAAGCATATATGTCTTAGGTTTCCAGAACATATTTTATTATATTTTTCTTCCACATAGTTTTCTCACAATCATCAAATCATTACAGCAAACTCATAACAATCAAATTCATGCGCAACAGAATGTTATTTGCAATTCCCGTTAAACGAAAAATCCAATAAATGCAAGACCACTTGGGTTAGGTTCCTAACTCAATGAGTCAACTTCCAGAAGTGGAACCAACCCAATTGGTCTAGTAGTTCATGAAATAGAACATTTACAAAACAACCTAACAGCAGGTCTAACAGCTCAGCTTTGCACAACGTTTTTGTAAAATCATAAAAGTTAACCTTTACTTGTCCAAAAATTACAAGTTTATATTCTTTAGAAACTAAACTCAACCTAGTTTACTGTAGTATCAATAATCTCAACCAATTTTCACATTTACACCTCGTTACAGTCAATTAAACATCAATTACACAATCTGTCCAGAAACTGTTTGCATCCAAACTCAACATATCAACTATCTATGGACCATCATGCATTCATATAACACTCTAGACTCCGTAATCACTATCCATGCACATCAATTACACCTTACATACATGATTAGGGTTTTTGTTTGAACTCAAATCAAAGACACAACCAATTAACATGTAATAATATCAATTCTAGTTATCAAATCATCATCAATACATCATCAAATCAAACAAAATCATATGAACACAATATATGAAATTTTCGGAATCTAGGGTTTGTAATTAACCCATTAAAAATCGAAATTAAGTATAAAGGATGCATAGGATAGTCGTTTATACCTTCCTAGCACCTTAATCTTCAATTGAAAAGCTTGATAATTGATTGTATGTATGTGTGTGAGTGGCGGCAGCCGAGAGCAAGGGGGAGGGGGTCCGATCGGGGTAGTGGGAGAGGAGAGAAAGAGAGGCTAGGGTTTGGTTTATATTATTAATAATAATCATGTTACATCTAAGTCCCTCCACTTTCAAATGTTACTTTTCTAGCTTAATTAACTAGTTCTAGCACATTGAGTTAACGTCTATAACAATGTTATCACATAACACATAAGTCTAACACATAATTATCACATAATTATTGTTTTGACGTTTATTCATCAATTGTTTGCGTCAATTCGTTTGCGTTTCGGTGCAATTCCTGAAAGACTACACATGTAGTAAGTGTTAAGCGTCATTTAAACCCTAGTTTAAATGTAACGAGGTGTGCGTTATAGATTTAATGATCTTAAGTTTGAATTGACGGAGTTGAGTTAACGGAGTTAACCTGAAATTGACGATTGTCACATCATTCCCATGTTAAAGAATTTTCGTCCCGAAAATTTGAGTCAAGTCGTGATGAGTGTCTGAAAAAGTAAGAAAAATTTTCATTTTGTCATATCATCCCCTAGTATAAAGAAATTTCGTCCCGAAATTTAATTCATACCTCCGGTGATTTCTGACGGTTTGCCGGGTTTCGCGGTTTTCGGTGTTTAGTCAACCCTTCAAAAAGGTGAGGATAATTTTTCATCATTTGATCCTCGCGTTCCCACGTGAAATCCGGTCCACGTCTCGAGTTCCAACGAACTTTAACGATTGGAATTTTGTTGTGCTTGAGTGTTTTGGTTTCCCAATCCAAAACTTCAACTGGTTCTTCAATAAAGCGTAGCTGTTCATCAACTTGCAGTTCGTCCTAAGGGACTACTTGGGTTTCATCAGATAGGCATTTCTTCAAATTGGATACGTGGAAAACATTGTGTACGCCACTGAGTTCCGTTGGTAGGTCCAGTCGGTACGCCACCGGACCAATGCGCTCAGTTATCCGGTAAGGACCAACGTATCGTGGGTTGAGTTTGTTTCGCTTCCCAAAGCGAACCACACCTTTCCAAGGTGAGACTTTGAGTAATACTTGGTCGTTCCCTTGAAATTCGAGAGGCTTTCGGCGCTTGTCGGCGTAACTCTTTTGACAATCTAGTGCTGCTGCCATGCGGTTTCGGATTTGAACAATCTTTTCCGAAGTTTCGAGGACTAGTTCTGGACCAGTGATTTGGCTGTCACCCACCTCTGCCCAGCAGAGAGGTGATCGACACTTCCGTCCGTACAGTGCTTCAAACGGTGCTGCTTTAATACTTGCGTGGTAGCTGTTATTATACGAAAACTCTACCAAAGGCAAGTGAGGTTCCCAACTTTTTCCGAAATCCAACACACATGCACGCAGCATGTCCTCTAAGGTCTGAATAGTTCGTTCACTTTGCCCATCCGTCTGAGGATGGTATGCTGTGCTCATATCAAGACGGGTGCCTAGTGCGCTTTGCAGCGACTTCCAAAAGTGCGAAGTGAAACGAGAATCTCGATCAGAAATGATTGAGACAGGCACTCCGTGTCTAGACACTACTTCCTTCATGTAGACGCGAGTCACTCTTTCCATTTTGTCCAATTCCTTAATCGCTAAGAAGTGTGCAGACTTAGTCAACCGGTCAACGATCACCCAGTTGGTATCGCATCCCGTCGGTGTCTTAGGTAAACCCGTGATAAAATCCATTGAGATGTGTTCCCATTTCCACATTGGGAGTTCCGGTTGTTGCAGTAGGCCAGATGGTTTTTGGTATTCTATCTTGACTCTGGCACAAGTCAAGCATTTGCTCACGTAGGTGGCAATGTCGGCTTTCATGTTCGGCCACCAGTAAAGTGCCTTTAAATCATGATACATTTTATCTGAGCCAGGGTGGATAGAATATCGGGACTTGTGAGTTTCGTCCATCACCTGAGTTCTCAACTCTCCGTACCGTGGAACCCAAATCCGGTTCTCAAAATATCGGACCCCGTCCGATCTGGTTTCAAGTTGCTTGTTCATGCCCCGCATGAGTTCCGATGGAAGATTATCATCTTTCAAAGCTTCGAGAGGCGCCTCGCGAATCTGATCGGGTAAGTTGGCATGAATCGTGAGTTGCAATGCTCGCACCCGCCTGGGTTTATCTGTTTCTTTTCTACTGAGGGCGTCGGCCACTACATTGGCTTTGCCAGGGTGGTACTTGATGGCACAATCATAATCCTTGAGCAGCTCGACCCAACGGCGCTGTCGCAAGTTCAGCTCCTTCTGATCGTAGATATGTTGGAGACTCTTGTGGTCGGTGTAAATGGTAAACTTGGTACCGTACAAGTAATGCCTCCATATCTTAAGGGCAAACACCACAGCTCCAAGTTCCAAGTCATGAGTCGTGTAGTTTTTCTCGTGAATCCGTAGTTGTCGAGAGGCATAAGCTATAACCTTCTCGAGTTGCACCAGCACACAACCGAGACCTTGTATCGATGCGTCACAATGTACCTCAAAATTCTCTGTTCCCTCGGGGAGGGCTAGAATAGGGGCGCTATAGAGTTTGGTTTTCAACAGTTGGAAAGCGGATTCTTGCGCGTCACCCCAATTGTACTTAGTACCCTTGTGAGTCAGAGCGGTGAGGGGTTGAGCAATCTTTGAAAATCCCTCGATAAAACGCCGGTAGTAGCCGGCCAGTCCTAGAAATTGCCGCACCTCAGTCAGAGTCCTAGGTGCTTCCCAGTTTTTGCTGGCTTCTACCTTGCCGAGATCGACATGGATACCGTTCTCGTTAATCACATGTCTTAAGAAGTGAACCTCGCGAAGCCAAAATTCGCATTTCGAGAGCTTAGCGTACAGTTGCTCCTTCTTTAATAATTCCAGAATTATCCTCAAGTGTTCTTCATGGTCTGCCTTGTCCTTGGAATAGACCAGGATATCATCAATAAACAAAATCACAAACTTGTCGAGGTACGCCTTGCATACTCGATTCATGAGATCCATGAATACGGCTGGTGCGTTGGTTAAACCAAAAGGCATAACCGAAAACTCGAAGTGTCCATACCGTGTTCTGAAAGCCGTCTTTGAAATATCTTCTTCGCGTACTCTTAGTTGATGGTAACCAGACCGCAGATCGATCTTCGAGTAGTAACTCGATCCTTGGAGCTGGTCAAACAGATCATCAATTCGGGGTAAAGGATAACGGTTCTTGACCGTCACCTTGTTCAACTCCCGGTAGTCGATGCACATGCGGAAAGTCCCGTCCTTCTTTCGGACAAATAAGACGGGGGCTCCCCATGGCGATGAGCTAGGTCGGATAAAACCTTTATCCAATAAATCCTGCAACTGAGTGGACAGTTCCTGAAGCTCCGCCGGTGCGAGCCGATACGGGGCTCGTGCTATGGGTGCTGCACCGGGTGTCAACTCGATTTGGAATTCGACTTGTCGTATAGGAGGGAGTCCAGGCAAATCCTCCGGGAAAACTTCCGGAAAATCTCGCACAATCGGTATATCTTCAATTCGCTTCTCCTCCTCGGGTTTCTCAACAATTTGCGCCAAAACTGCCGGATAACCCTTTTGCAGGTACTTCTGCGCCTTCATGAGGGTAATGACGCTGGTGGTCATGCCGCTTCTCTCACCTCGGACCGAAATGATTTCTTCGGAAGGGGTAGTAATGTGAACTATCTTGTCGTGACATATAATCTCCGCTCGGTTCTCGGATAACCAGTCCATGCCGACAACGACATCGAAACTACTAAGCGAAAAAGGAATAAGGTCGATATCAAAGACATGACCTGACAGTTTTAACTTACATCCCGCAAGTACATGAGTCGTTAATATAGTCTTACCGTCAGCTAATTCAACAGGAAACTTAGCATCTAACGGAGTTGGAGTTAAGTCAAGAGTTGGCTAAAGGCTTTCGACACAAAACTCCTATCAGCCCCAGTGTCAAACAATACAGAAGCAAAACAATCGTTCACAGGGAACTTACCAGTCACCACGTGCGGATCATTGCGGGCTTGACCCGACCCAATCACAAAAGCTCTTCCTTTACCATTGCTTCCACCATTACTGCCACTTCCATTACCTCCATTGTTGTCGTTCTGTTTCAGCTTGGGACAATCTTTCCTGAAATGACCTTCCTGCCCACACTCGGGGTAGAGGAAGAGGAGAGAAAGAGAGGCTAGGGTTTGGTTTATATTATTAATAATAATCATGTTATATCTAAGTCCCTCCACTTTCAAATGTTACTTTTCTAGCTTAATTAACTAGTTCTAGCACATTGAGTTAACGTCTATAACAATGTTATCACATAAAACATAAGTCTAACACATAATTATCACATAATTATTGTTTTGACGTTTATTCATCAATTGTTTGCGTCAATTCGTTTGCGTTTCGGTGCAATTCCTGAAAGACTACACATGTAGTAAGTGTTAAGCGTCATTTAAACCCTAGTTTAAATGTAATGAGGTGTGCGTTATAGATTCAATGATCTTAAGTTTGAATTGACGGAGTTGAGTTAACAGAGTTAACCTGAAATTGACGATTGTCACATCTATTTATAGGAAAAATTTTGGAGCCCATCGCGATACGTGATGGCCTCCTAGCCAAGTCCGTCACATATCCTGACGTGGGCCTTCTGCGTCACCACGTAGACTTGCCACGTGGCGAAACGTGGCGACACGTGGCGGACGTGTTTCCACGTGGTGACACGTGGCGTCACACTGTGCCACCGTCTGCCACGTGGCACATGGGTCACATGATGTCAGACCACGTCATCGCGATACGCGATGGCGTAGGATCCACACTCATAGCGTATCGCTATTGACCCTTCCAGAAACTTTTGACCAAACCCTTCGCGTATCGCGATACGACAAGACAACATATTTTTCATTTTAAACCCTAAGGTTTGGAATTTGACAAGTTTGGTCCCTAGACTTTGGAAAGTTTGACATTTTGAACTCAAAATTTTCATAATGTTACATGTTTGATAACTTAAATCTTGCAAATGCTTGTTCAAGATTATTCAATTTTGATGTTTCATTTTGAAAGACGCTTACAATCAACTCTGGTTTGATCAAATTAAGGGGAATGTCTTTCTCATTGAAAACTTTGCTAAGACCTTTTAATTTAAAAACACGACCTTAAAAACACGACCTGTGTTTACATTAGTAGGAGTCGGATTAATGAAACACATCAAATCCTCATCAGAATTTTTTCTGATATCTTCGGTTTAGCCTTTGAAGATTTTGACTTGTTCATTTTAGATGTATTTTAACCGTACATGGCCTCCTCAAATTCTTGAGGTTCACATAAGATGTGATTTGAACGTGGAATATTATGTTCCTTGGGTACAACTTCGGGTTCAACTACATCCTCAATGATGACCTCCTCAATAAAACTTTATTGCTTTGAATATGAGGTCCTCGAGTTGATGGCTGAGCAGTAAATTTCCCTTTTTCACCTAATTTAGGTTTATCCTCTTGAATGACTGATTCATTGTTCTTAGATGAAGAAACATTTGAATAAATGTCAGAGATAACAACTTCTTCATTTCCAGAAAACGGATTTTGTGAATAAGGAACTTCAACAAAGCCTATACAATTTTTAGAACCCTTTTGTTTACCAGATACTTCGATTGTTTCATTTAACAAAAAGGATGAATTTCTAAATTTGTCTATCTTACTTTTTAACTCAAGAACTACATTTTCAAGCTCAGTTATTTTTGTTCTTTGCTTGAGGTTTTCTTGGAACTGTTTATCATTGATAATCATTTTTCCTAAGAGTTCTGTCTTCAAATCATGATTACTATTAAACAATGCATCAATTTTTGTTTTAGATTTCTTTTATAACTTCGATGATTGTCTATAGTTATCTTTGATTGAAGAAAGTTCTTTCAGCACTGATTCATTTTGAGAATCACTCAAGTCGTATTTTTACTTAGATTCCTCACAAATATCACATATAGCACTTTTAGATAATTTAACAGTTTCAGCTGATAAATTTTCACTTTCAGACACAGAAGGATCAAGAATAAGACTAACCTCGTTAATCTTTGCCATACATGCAAAAGTAGTTGGGTGCATGTTGCATGAGATATCCGAATCTGATTCAGTCTCTGATTCGCTCTCGCTAATCAAACCATCTCTTTGAGCGTCTTGAAAGTTCTCAGCTTGTTCAAACATGGAAAGATTAGCTTGATTGCCATTACCCAGCAGCCATTGATTCCTGTCAATCCCTTCAGTTGTGAGTAGAGCTTGTGAACAAGAAGCTTTAGAAGAATCACCCCCATAAACTTTTTCTTTTGTCCCATTAAACCATTTACCTGAGCTTCTATATTGATTGTGGGGTCCATTGTATTCCTTCTTCGACTTGTCACACTCTTTGGCAAGCGAACCAAAGTCTTGGCTTTATCACTTTAAGCTTATTAAAGCCAACTCGCTTGTTCAAAGGAGGTAGATCTTTACCGGTTCTCTACAGGAACTTCTTTACTTTACTTACGATCATAGCCATATTCCACTTCAGATCCACCAACTCCAAATCATCCGGATCAATCTAGTCATAGTCTTCATCAGTAAGTTCACTCGTGGAAATTTTACCACTCACCAAATTTTTATAAGAACTCATGAAAGCACTTAGGAAAGCGAAATGTTGCTCAGCTTCCTTCATGTTCACGTTTGGTAGTTGAGTTGAACCAATACCGGAGTATGAAGTGTCAACATTACCAGAATGATTATTTGACTCAGATTCCATGAAACAAGCATTTGATATTTTTTCATTAACAGAAGATGGCGTTTCTTGTGAATTCTATGATAAGAAAGAAATGATGGGAGCTACGGAGCTGCTTAAAAGTAACGATCCTCAATACAAAGTTGGATCTTGGTTTTCTTTTGAAGACTTTTGACATTTCATGTTATACTCTCTTTATTCTATCTTCTGCATTAACTTCATAGCAGTAAGATCTTCATTTTTGAAGAAACTGTTTTCTTTCAGCACCATCATAAAAGTGTAATAAGAACTTGGTAAAGCATTCTTGACACTGTCGATCTTATCTGATTCAGATGGTTCCATTTTCAGTTTGTTCATCTCAACAGTCCAATGGTTAAGCCTGGTTAGCATCTCTTCGACCGTTTCTCCCTTCAATAAGTTAAAGTTCCTGAATTGAAACTTTAACATAACTTTTTTGCTTTCTTGTATGTTACCGATGCTCCTCATCTTAATATGTTAAAACAAAGATACACATACTTTAATACTTCTCACCTGGTGGAAAATATTGTCTGGTAGAGCCAATATTATGAATACTCTACTTTTACTTATCGCTTTACTTAAGATATTCGTGGGGTTTATTTAAGATTCAGAAGATCAAACACCTATTCGGGTTAAAAATTTAATCATTAAGATCGAATCACTGTATAAGTTGATGGTGAGACGTATTCGAAGTGATAATGGTACAGAGTTTAAAAACAATGTATTGGATTTCTTTTGTATTCAGAATGGAATTCATCGAGAAAACAGTGCTCCTTACGTACCTCAACAGAATGATGTGGCAGAAAGAAAGAATAGAATATTGATTGAAACGGCTCGAACCATGCTTGCAGATTCTAAGCTTCCGGTTCAATTCTGGAACGAGGTTGTGAATACTGCTTGTTATACGCTTAATCGTGTTTTAACTGTGAAGAAGCTTCAAAAGACTAGTTATGAACTTCTGAATAAGAGAAAGCCTAACATAAAGTACTTGGAACCATTCGGGTGTCCTTGTACTATGTTGAAGAAAGATGCGGGAAAATTTGAAGAAAAGGCAATTGAACGTTATTTCTTGGGTTAATTCTGATGTGATTTCGATCTCATCTGATGATGGTCATTTTGTTGATTCCTCCTCATCTCCTCTTCCTGAAACACATGAGATTGGTGAATCGTCTCATGATGCTGCGGAGAATATAACTAATTTATCTTAAAATGTTATTATGTCTGAGAATCCAACTCTTCGGATTCATTCATATCATCCTCAGGACAACATCATTGGTGATCTTGATGTAGGTGTGCAAACACGTCATCAAATTGCCTATTCTGCAGATTCTACTTTATGTGCGTATGCTGATATGCATTCTTCAAGAATCAAGAATCTTGTAAAATACACTTGCTTTCTATCTCAAGTAGAACCAACAAATGTTCTTATGGCTCTCGCTGATCCATCTTGGGTAGAAGCAATGCAGGAAGAATTGAAACAGTTTCATCGAATGGGTGTATGGCATCTCATTGTTAAACTTGTTAGAGTTAAGAAACCGATTCCTATGAAGTGGGTATTTAAGTGTAAGAAGGATGATCATGGTGTGATCTTCATAAACAAAGCAAGACTTGTTATTCTGGGTTTTCATCAGCAAGAAGGCATAGATTACACTGAAGTGTATGCTCATGTCGCCCGATTGGAAGCTATACGAATTTTCTTGGCCTATGCTGCTTTCAAGGACATCAAATTTTATCACATGGATGTGAAGAGCGTTTTTCTTAATGGAGAATTGCGTGAAGAAGTGTTTGTTTTGCAACCTCCTGGTTTTGAAGATCCAGATTATCCGGACCGAGTTTACCGATTGAACAAGGCCCTGTATGGTCTACACCAAGCCCTGAGAGCTTGGTATGGCACTCTTGCTGACCATCTTACTGATAATGGCTTCAAGCGAGGAACTGTCGACTGCACTCTATTTTAAAATAATATTGGCGATGATCTTCTCCTTGTCCAAATTTACGTTGATGACATCATTTTTGGTTCAACAAACGACAAGCTGTGTAAGGATTTCGAGAAGTCAATGCAGACGAAGTTTGAAATGAGCTCGATGGGGGAGATGAATTTCTTCTTAGGGTTGCAGGTTCATCAGTCTGATAAGGGAATCTTCATTCATCAGACAAAATATGTGAACGATGTATTGAGCCGATTCAAGATAACTGCATGAAAAATCCCTTCGACGCCTCTTCCCGTGGGTTACAATTTGTCACCGGACGAATTGGAGGATACCGTTGTTCCTACACTTTATCGTGCTATGATTGGTTCATTAATGTATTTAACTGCTTCTCGAGTTAACATAATGTTTGCAGTTTGTTTGTGTGCTAGTTACCAATAATGTCCCCGAGTGACTCACCTGGCGGCGGTTAAACGTATACTTCAATATCTGAGGGGTAATCCAGACATTGGGTTATGGTATCCCAAGGACGATAGCTTTGAACTCACTGTGTTTTTCGTTTCTGATTATGATGCAAGATCAATTTCAAATCGAATACGACGGGTTGTGAAATTTTTATGAAGCCGGCTTGTTTCCCGGCAGTGTAAGAAGCAGACAGCGGTCTCCACTTCAACCGCTGAAGCAGAATACGTGGCAGCCTCGAGTAGCTGTTCACTGGTTTTATGGATCCAACAACATCTGCGCGACTACGGTTTGAAGTTTCTTACTATTCCAATATTAATTGATAACTCTGCTGCTATAAGTATCACCAAAAATCCTGTGCAACATTTGAAAACAAAACATTTTGAGATTCGATATCATTTCATTCGAGACTGTTTTGAAAAGAAATTAATTGATATTTAAAAAGTGCACACAGATTTTCAACGCGCTGACTTGTTTACCAAGGCATTTGACAAAACTCGTTTTAACTTGTTGCTTGGTATAAACAATCTTAAAACACTTGCTGAGGTCCTTAAATAAAGATAATTATCTTTATTTCACTTTTTGTTTATTTTCTTTCATTTATTTTTATGTTTTGGTTCTTGGGGTGAAAACTGAAAAATACAAAAATATCGTGATTTTTGTTTGTATAGAGAAAAACCAAAAACTTTTAAAAATGATGATGAAAAATACAAAAATATTGTGATATTTGTTTTGAATATTGAAAAAGACAAAGACTGTGAATTTTTCGTATGTATAGAAAAATACGAAAAGACAAAAAGATTGTGAATTTTTCTTATGTATAGAAAAATCCGAAAAGACAAAAAGATTGTGTTTTTATGTATGTAAAGAGAAAATCCAAAAAGATTTTTGCATACTTTCGCTGAAAATTATGTAAATTACTCATATTTGAAGGACATATACTTGTATATGTTTGGTCCTGATGTTTACTTGTAAATGTCCGTGATAACCATTCACTTGATAACGGATAGTAGTTGGGGCGATTGTTATGCGTTTTATTTTATTCTCTCGCTGAAAATTATATCAGTTATTTAAGTTTGTGGAACATGTTTGCATGTTTTGGTCTCGTTATCTACGTGTAGATTGATAAGATAGCCATTAATCTATAGACAGAAAGTGACTGGGGCGATTAAATTTATTTTTTTGTGCTTCACAAAAATGAGTTTTGAATCAAAAAGAGAAAATGATAGTACATTGATCATCTAGTCCCATATCCAGAAATAAATAAGCTTAAAAGACTGAGTGCTTAATTGCATTCGTGCATTGATAGGTCTTAAACAAGAAATTAGAGTAAAGTATGTGATATAAACATAAAGAAATGCCAAATTGAAATACGTGTTAGTCTCTAACAAAAATGACAGTAAGGATAGTAGAAATGTAATAACCTATCATACTCAAACATTATTTTTGTCTGATCACGAAAAATAAAATAAAGCAAATAACAAGCGTTAGGTTTCTGGACACTATGAGTCTTTATGTGGCTTAATCATCTGGGTATTCATATGCATGAATATTTCAATCGCTTTTAGAGCAAACCCAAATTCATTAAACTTGATCAGCGCTGTACATTGTACAAATTAAACTACTGACTTGATCAAAATCCGCTGTTAATCATACATTTGTTCCTACCTTGTGCGCGTCTCTGTACCATTAAGAAACGGACCCCAGGGGATACAATGTATGTAAGCCTAAAGATGGACTCATGCGTACTCACTCGTAGTAAAAGAAACTTGGTGCATTGCTCAATAATTTCTATAAATTCAAATTTTGATCGATGGTATAATGGTTTAAGTCAAGTTGGGGTGATACGGTAAAAATCAAATTAAGTTTGAACCGACATTAGAGGCTGATAGTTTTTGATATTCAGTGCTCTAATTGAACATTTAATCATATCACAAGAAACGCTTGAAAGTTTGTTATAAGATTTAAGTGACAACAATAACAATGACCGACTTAACGTCAGTCATAATATCGCTGAAATATAAAAACATGTATGGCTTTTGAAAAGCATACAAAAAAACAAAAATATTTTATTTTCTACGTTATGTTTGATTTTCGGATGTTAAACTGTAAGTACTTCGAAACAAAAATGAAAAATTTCAAAAAGATTTTATTATTTTCTTTTACATATTATTTAATTTTTTTAAGTTATGTGTTTTAAACGTAAAACACGTTAAGGTATTTCATCTTACCATATCGGGTACCGTTTGTGAAGTATAAGGTCATCTAGATACGGGATATCGTTGGTTTATTGATTATTACTTATTCATTTATTCATTCATTCATTTTATTATTTAATAAAAATTAAATAAAAGAAAATGTTAATAAATTTAATTCGTTATTTATGTATAACGAATGGGTTATTCTTAACAAAATACATTAATTCGTTAGCAGTCTAATTCGCTTCCGCCACTCTTTAACGAATGACCCTAATTCGTCATCCATTATTTAACGAATTAAGCACAAATCGTTCCTAATTCTTTATTACTTCGTATCAAGTATTAACGAATTACTTATTCGTGTGCCACGTGTTGCGAGGTGTCTACTTCGTTAATTCAAAATAAACGAATCGGATGATTCGTGTCTTGGGAAATGTGCCAATTCGTTGCTATATAGGGAACAATGATGAACGTTTTAGTTCATTCGCCCTTTCATTCAATTCTTCTCTCTTAAACAAACCCTTGCCGATTTTTCTCTGATAATCCAACCATCACAAAAACAATTTTTGACCATCAATTAAGTATCGAAAGGTACTAAGGATCATAACGTGATAAATTTCGTCAGTTTTGATCATTGTTTAGTAGGTGTATTAATAGATTATCTATGTCGGTTTTTAAGTTATAAGTTTATAATTTATTTAACCTAATTCAAACTTAGTACTGGTCTAAATGAATACTATATGCAGATCATCAATGCTTTACGAGTTTATTAGAGTAATTTGCAGGATATTTCATCGTGTATTATGATGAAATTTGATCTGAACTACAGGTTGACTTCTCTGTGTTCTTATCAATTTTGACTTTGACTATGGATAGTCAAAATTGGACATTATTTGTGCTCATTCTTTATGTGCTAACGAATTGAAACTGATATGTGTTCAATTCGTTAGTATTTTATAACGAATTAACTCGTTCGTGAATTATTTAACGAATTGCATCACATTAATTTCTTAATTCGTTATGTTTATAAGATTAATTTGTTATGACTAGTTAGTGATTTTGTATAACTAACGAACTAAGTAATTTGTTATCACGAATCAGTAAGCTTAACGAATCATACTTAGATATTTAGATTTATTTTGGATTTTCAAAATTAATTATTGTTCGTTTTTACTAAATCTCGGATTTATATATTTTCAGTTATGACTGACGAGATCGTTCAGAATCCTCCTGCTGTTGAGCAACAACCGGTACAGCAACAACAAGTACCGGATCTTCCATTGTTATCGTTTGACAAGAAGCATAACATGTGTGCTTTTGTCGGAACGAACTTTGCTGACAAGGATTTGTTTGGAGATTTGCTGGCCTTCATAAGACGCTCTCGTATTTATTATGTTGTGACTGCTAGGCCGACCGTTCACTTTAGCATTGTTCGCCCATTCTGGAACTCGGCACAGTACATTGAGTCCGAGAACCACATTGTTGCTGAGGTCAATGGGAAGCCTATCACTATTACTCATGGGGTCATCAGAAGGGTGTTGGAATTTGGGGATAATATGGATAACCTGAGCGAGTTTGATAAAGAGCTGATTCGTGGTTTGTTCGGTCGAGTATTCTATGCTGGCGACCTTGACATGTCTATGTATAACAAGGCGTACTTGTGTCCCATATACAAGTACTTATTACATGTTCTAATTTATTGCCTTGGTGGACGAAAGGGTGGATTCGTCGCGTTGATCTTGAACAAGCCGTTTAATTTCTCAGAGATGATCTTCTATCATCTCAAAGAGAATTGCCTTGTCATGAATAGATGCGGTAAATTTTTAATGTATCCACGGTTTATTCAGTTGATCGTTCAAGACCTGATTCCAAATTTGGTAATCGATCATACTTTGGTGGATGATGTGCTCAAGTTGGAGCACATGACTGCTGATACTGTTCAGAGGATGAAGTCGTATCAAAGAGATCCTCACGCAAGGACCAAACGCTTTATTGGTCACTTATCTAATCCAGCATATGTATGTCCTTCTAATGATCACTGGATCCACGATGATTCAGATTCCGAGCTTGAAGAGGGTCCAGGTGGGAACGACGGTGGCAATGATGATGGTGACGATGGTAATGAAGGTGGAGATGATACTCAACGATGTGCTAAAGTTGAGGCAGTTATTATTCAAGCTGCTCAACGGAAGCGGAAAGGGAAAGAGGTGGCTACTAGTGAGTCATCCAAACATCGTAACCGAGGGTGCTAGAGTTTTGTATGCTCCTAAAAAACCGGCGGTGCCGCTTACTACTAGCACCCCGGAATTGACAGTAACGACCACACTTACCTCGGATCCTAGGCTTGGTATGATTCCTAAATATGTTCTATCTACACTACCAAGGCCTACTACTTCTACATCGGTGGTTTCACCAACACCGACTATGATGTCGACACTACCTATGGACATTTCGTTCATGAGGCTTAATCGTCCTCAAGGTCCTGTGCAGCCTATCCCTCCATCTTTCCATGCTATGCCCCAGGAAAATCAAATGAACATGCTCTTGAGTTTGATTCATCTTTATGAGAATCAAATAGCTGCTGATCGCCAAGCTCAAGAGCAAATGATGCTAAATCAATGACGTCTGATGGGGTTCGTCTCCTACTGTCAGAAGGAAATGAAGGAGCTGCGTGAGATTGTCACGGCCCTGGGGGTGAAAATAAAGGAGCAAGGGGATCTCATTCTGCAGCTGACATGCAAATAAGATGTACTTAAGAAACTAATGAATGATGATGAAGATCCTGATGCCTCGGAAGCTGGAGGTTGTGAGCCGAAACAAGCTCACGGCTCATCCTCCGGTGCTGGTATAAGTGGGGTTAGTGATGTGGATAAACAGTTGGTCATTTATCAAGACTCAACGAATGCTCAACCAATCGAGTCGATAAAGGCTAATAATGTACTATTTATGGATAACACGGAGGTGGTGAGGAGTATGGTGAAAACAGATGAGATTGAGGTGGGACAGTTTGTTGATAGGTCCCTGACACGTAAGCAGATTTCAATACAGCTGGGTTTAAATGATGGACAGCTTAATGGGTTAGAAGCTGAAGAGTGTTAGTGCACGGTTTTGCGTCTAGAGTCTTTGTATTTATCGTTAATGTTTATTTATCAATTAACGTAATATTTAATGTTTATATTTATCTAATTCGTTAAAGTTATGTCTAGTTCGCTAGGAATGTTAGCGAACTAAGACTAGTTAGTTAAGGTTAAGTCTAGTTCGCTAGGGATGTTAGCGAACTAAGACATTATAATGTATTCCTTCCTGATTCGTTAGGGGATGTTAACGAATCAGGGGGCGGTTCGTTATGTTAAATTATGTAACGAAGGGGAAGCTGGTTCGCTAGGGGATGTTAGCGAACCAGATCGTCCTCTATTTATAGTGAACCACTGTTCACTTTAAGTTAAGTTTTTGAGAAAAATTTCAGAGAGTAATATAAAGTTATTTTCAGAAAAGCAATTACTCTCTCTCAAGCTTCATATTAACGTTATTGATAATATATACAACTACACAATATACTAAATCAAGGTTAATTATGAGATGGATCTTTAATAGTATAATTAACAGATCTGAGATCTGTGTTATTGTTATTAACTGTTAATCCGGGATCAAACAAGTGGTATCAGAGCTGTTGGTGCTCTTTACACTTGATTTGGTGTTTTAATTGGTATTATTATTGAGTTTTTCGATTTTTGTTTGATTTTGAATCAATTGGTATTTGATTTGGATGAATTATGGACGAATTTGAGTGAATTTGTGTTGATTAAGGTATTGTTGAGGTTTAGTTAAGAGGAATTAAGGTTTGATTTGGATTTGAGTTATTTGGTTTTGATTTTGGTTTAAGACCGAAGCAGGGGTGTGATTGTTGGCTAATTTGGTATGATTAAAGTGTTAATTGGTTACGAGGTTTTGTGTTTTGGATTCGGAATTGGTTTACGAGTATTTTGGTAGTTTACTTGTGCAATTTGATTGAGTAACGAAGGTGTATTACAGATTTGGTATTAATGAGTTTATGGGTTTAATCTTCATAATTTCTGGAATTTCGTTTGAAGGTTTGAAGATTTGAAGATGAATGTGATTTGTTATCTTCTTCCTGGTGATTCGCTATATTTTGATCTGTGATTCGTTATCAAAAGTGCTAATTCGCTACCTTGTTCGTTAGCCAGTTCGTGTGAGTTATTGATTCGTGTTATCTAGTTCGTTAACTAGATTAACCGATTCGTGTGACACGTGTTCTTCTTGGGATTTGTGTCATAACAACCTTTGCCACGTGGCATAAGGTGTCAGAGTTTTTAAGAAACGGTTGTAACAACCTGATTCGTTATAGTATAATTCGCTACAGTGTTGATTCGCTATCAACTGTAGCTGATTCGTTATCTTAATTCGCTAAGTTTATGTTGGCGATTCGTTATTGATTATCATCTGATTCACTAAACTAATCCTGTGCAATTCGTTTGGTCAATTCGTTTGGTCAATTTGTTAAGTTGACTTGGTCAACTCGTTTGGTCAATTCGTTAAGTTGACTTGTGATTCGTTAAACCTTCATCACATTCGTTATCTGTTTCGCCATTTGGGTGATTCGTTAACCTTATTTGTGATTTGTTAGCCTTATTTGTGATTCGTTAACCTTACTTGTGATTCGTTAAGTTGACTCGTTAAGTTGACTTTTGATTCGTTAAGATACTTCGTTATTAATCAGCCTTAATTTTATTAAGGATTGATTCGCTACTACTGTTCACAGTTCGCTACAACTGTTCACAGTTCACTATAGCTATTCATTGATTCGTTAAGATATTTCATTATTTGATTCGTTTTTCAAAGATGGCTGGTATGTATGCATTAGCGTCTCAAAATATGTTGATGCAACAGATGTTGCAACTTGATACCGAGATAGGTTCACATTCTAAATGTCCATGATTTTGCCAAGTGGGAACCTCGGTTTCGTGCACATTTGGGATCTGTTCATCCTGACTGCTCATATTGTCTTGATGAGGTTTATGTTGCACAAATGATTGGTGATGATACTATTGGGTATACTCCTAAATCCGTTTCTCAATACTCACAAGAAGAGAAGAAAGCTTTAGAAATTGAGATAAAAGCATATTCTACTTTGACTATGGCATTACCAGAAAATATCTTTCATCAAGTTGGTAGTATCAAGAGATGTGCATCTTTATTTCAACATCTGCGTATGAGAAGCATGGGAAACATAGCTGAAAGTAAGAAAGTGATGCTCAAGTTTCAGTTTCGAAACTTTAATTTATTGAAAGGAGAAACAGTTGAAGAGATGACTACAAGATTTAGTCATTTAATTGCTAAAATGGACAAGATGAAAATGGAAATTTCTGAAAGAGATAAAATTGACACTATCAAGAGTGTGCTTCCAAGTTCCTACTCAACATTTCTAATGGTTTTGAAAGAGAATGATTATTTTCTGAATGAAGACTTGACGGCACTTGAATTTCTACAAAAGTTCGAAGCTAGAGAATATGATCTTAAGTGTCAAAAATCCTCCAAAGAAAATCAAGATCCAGCTTTCTATGGTGGAAGTATGCCTCTCATTTCAACAATCTCTCCAATCACTGCTTTTCTTACTCATGTGGCAAGTGAAAAAGAATCAACAATGTTTGATGATACAAAAGTTTGTTTTCACTCTGCTGGTAATTCGGGTGGTTCTGGAAGTTCGACAAGTACAAATCCATTTGCTACACCACCTAGTGTTAATATGAAGGAAGCTGAGCAAAATTTTGCTTTTCTGACGGCTTTTATGTCTTCATATGAAAACTTAGTGAGTAGGAAAATTGCCACAAGTGATTTAATAGATGAGTACTATGATCAGATAGATCCAGATGATCTAGAAATCATGGATTTAAAATGGAACATGGCTATGATTGTTCGTAAAGTTAAAAGATTCATGCAGAGAACTGGAAAAGATCTTCCAGCTTTAAACAAGAAGTTGGGTTTTGACAAA
Source organism: Bidens hawaiensis (assembly GCF_021521415.1). Taxonomy (NCBI): domain Eukaryota; kingdom Viridiplantae; phylum Streptophyta; class Magnoliopsida; order Asterales; family Asteraceae; genus Bidens; species Bidens hawaiensis. The sequence goes on along the minus strand of NW_027495194.1, from coordinate 66,515 downwards.
TTAAAAGTAAAGTGTTACAATTGTCAAGAATACGAACATTTCGCGAAGGAGTGTGACAAACCAAGGAAAGAATACACTGGACTTCGTGGTCAAAGTCAAAATACTTCTTCACCACGAGGAAGTGATGCTGAAAAGAAACCATCTTCTTCTACAACACAAGCAATGTTAGCAGACGAAACTTATTGGTCACAACGGCAACTATGCAATGATTTTCAAGCAAATTTGGCTATGTTTGGGTTGCATGAAGATTGTCAAAACACTACTGGTAGTGTGATGTCTTCCGATAATGATTCTGAATCTGATTCTGACGACTCTTGCGACAAACCTTCTGAATCAATGTTTGCTTGCATGGCCAAGATCAATGAGGTTAGTAATTCTATTTCTACTACTTCATTTGTTAAAGCATCTGTGTTGACTGTGAATCTAATAACTCTAAGTTAGAAGCTTTGAAAAATCAAAATGATAATATTATAAGAGAAATTGCTTCTCTTAAGGATACTTATCGACAATCTCATGAGTCTCAAATGAGATCTCGAGAAAAGATTGACGCATTGTCAACAAGTAATCACGATCTCAAAGCTGAGTTATCTGTGAAAATGACCATTAATGACCAAAAGTTTCAGGAAATCTTGAAACATCGTTCTAAGATAACTGAGCTTGACAATGAGGTTCTTGAGTTGAAGAACAAATTGGGGAAATTTAGGAATTCATCTTTTTTGTTGAATGAAATTATTGAAGTATCTGGAAAACAAAAAGATTCTAAGAAAGGTATTGGTTTTGTTGAAATTCCACCACCTTTTCATAATGATTATAAAATTAATCCTTTTGCAAGAAAAGAAGAGGATTTGATTCAAAAGGAATCTGTGATTTCTGAAAAACCTAAAATGGTTAAACATGAAATTGTCAAACCCCAAGTTGCTCCTCAAAAACCTCATGTGGAAAGTAAAAAGGTCTTTGTTGAAAGTATTGATAAGGTGATTATTGAAGATGTGATTGAACCTGAGATTATACACAAGAATAAGAACATTCCTAGTTCTAATCATATTCTTTGTGAACCTCAAGAGTTTGAGGAAGCTGTGTATGGTTCATTCAAGTCTCAGATAAACAAGGAAGAAACTGTGACAACTAAACTAGTGAGGATAGAAAGTCCGTTAAGCCAAAAATTTCTGACGAGGACTTAATGCGTTTCATTAATCCTCCGAGTTCTAAGTCTTCTTCGGCTAGAGTTTTTAAGTTAAAAGGAATGGACACAATGTTCACTGAAAAAGACATTCCAATAAGTATTATTAAACCTGAACTTATTGAGAGTGTTTTTGTCAATGAAACTTCAAAAATTCAAGAACTTGAACGTGTGTATGCTCAAACAAAAACATCAGTTCAATCTGATCCCTTGACTAAGGAAAAACAATTTTTAAAACAAGCTAAGAAGATTAACTTTGTTAAGTCAACTGGAACAGATACACTAAAAAGTTTTTCAAACAGTTCGAATTTAGATTTTTATTTAATGAAGAAATCTGACTTATCTGATGAGTTTGCTAAGAGCATGACTAAAAATGTGAGTCATCATCAATCATCTGCTTCATTTATTCCAATTACTTCTAAACATCATCATGTAGACATGCGAACTTGTTTTTTATGCGGTCAACAAGGTCATGTTGTGAAGAATTGTAGTCAACAGAACTATCAGAATCTTCATCCTTTTATCAAGGAAAAATCTAAGCCAATTCCAGTGGTCAAGGAGATTCTGAAATGACCTATGTCGTATGCTGATGATACTCATATTTTGTTCTCTGATGTGAATCCTCGGAAGGTTCTTCATGTCAATGAGACACACGGTCAAGTGAAACCAAAATTCATTCCAACTGAACCTATATGTCAAAACAAGAATTCAAATATTGTTCAGGCAGCTTATTTAAGACGAAAGTCTAGGAAGCCGGTAACTTATTCACAGGTGGCTGAACAACAATTGAAATCTGTTAAGATAGATCAAAGAGAAAACCAAAAGGTGCCCAAGACTGAGGCCTGGGCTGCCCTTTTGAACTAATCACTTTTGTTTGTGTGTAGGGTTCATCCAAGACCATTTCTGGTGAAAAATGGATCATAGATAGTGGATGTTCTCGTCATATCACTGGGAATCTCAACCTATTAACCAACGTAAGAAATATTCAATGGGGTTATGTAGCGTTTGCTGGGAATTCTGGGAACATGATCACACAAGAGGGTGAAGTTTCGAATGGTCACATTACGTTTGAGAAAGTGAATTATTGCGACAAGGTTGATCATAACTTATTGAGTGTATCGCAGATTTGTGATAAAAAATACACTACGATATTTACTGACAAAGAGTGTCTTATCTTGAAACCGGGTTATGTTATTCCCGAGGACATGGTTGTCATGCGATCACCACGATCAAATGATATTTTTGTTTTAAATATGAATTCTAAGATATCAACATCGATCGAAACATGTTTTGTCTCGAAAGCAACCGAGAAAGACTCGATTTTATGGCATCGTAGAATGGGTCATATACATGTCAGAAAGTTGAATTATTTAATGGAAAATGACTTAGTTGAGGGTGTCTCGTTAAAGAACTTTAAGTTATCTGATCACTGCGTTGCATGTAAAAAGGGCAAGCAAAAGAAGATGACACATCCCTCTAAGTTATTGAATTCCATTGATACTCCTCTTGAACGACTTCATATGGATTTGTTTGGTCCAGTGAATCGTGCGAGTATTTCTGGAGACTGGTATTGTCTGGTAGTGACAGATGATTATTCAAGATATTCATGGGTGTTATTTATGAATTCAAAAGGTCAAACACCGGTTTTGGTACAAAAACTTATTACTAAGATCGAATCACTGTGTAAACAAAAGGTGAGGAGAATCCGAAGTGATAATGGTACTGAATTCAAAAACACTATATTGGATTTCTTTTGTATTCAAAAGGGAATTTACCGAGAATATAGTGCACCTTATGTACCTCAACAAAATGGTGTTGCTGAAAGGAAAAATAGAACTCTGATTGAAGCTGCACGTACAATGCTCGCTGATTCAAAGCTTCCGGTTCAATTTTGGAATGAGGCAGTGAATACAGCTTGTTATACGCTTAATCGGGTTCTAACAGTGAAACGACTCAAGAAAACAAGCTACGAGATCTTAAATAATAGAAAACCTAATTTAAAGTACCTGGAACCATTTGGGTGTCCATGTACAATGTTGAAGAAGGATTCGGGTAAATTTGAAGAAAAAGCTATCGAAGGGGATTTCTTGGGATATGCATCTCCAAAGAAAAGGATTTTTAATTTCACATCTGGCTGTGTTGAAGAATGGTACCATGTGGACTGTCAAAAGTACACAACCCCTCCTCAAGGGAAAGGTCCAGACTGGATGTTTGACTACGATAGTTTATTTAATTCTTTTACTCCTTCGACTGATCATATCGATGAAGATCTGGTTAGAGCTTACTTTGAAGAACAATTGAACATTCCAGGTTCTTCAAGCTCTAATACAGTTGAAGCTCAACCAGATGCTCCAACTGAAGAATCTCCTGTTGTTTCTCCAGTTGCTATTGATATTGTTTCTACTTCTTCTGATGATGATCAAGCTGAAATTCAAGTTATTGATCTTGACTGTGATAATGTTTCATCTCCTGATTTGGGTGAACATTACACTAACTTATTTGATAATGTTATTGTTCCTGAGAATCCCACTCTTCGGATTCATGGATATCATCCACAGGAAAACATCATTGGAGATCTTGATGTGGGTGTTCGTACACGTCATCAAGTTGCTTTATCAAGTGATAATAACATATTGTGTGCTTACACTAACTTACATTCTTCGGGAATTGTGAATCTTGCTAAGTTCAATTGCTTTCTATCTCAAGTTGAGCCAACGACAGCTCGTAAGGCACTTGAAGATCCTTCTTGGGTAGAAGCTATGCAAGAGGAATTACAGCAGTTTGCACGATTGGGTGTTTGGGATTTAATAGACAAAACTGTTAGAGTTAAGAAAGCCATTCCGACTAAGTGGGTATTTAAGTGTAAGAAGGACGAATGAGGGGTGATTGTCAGAAACAAATCACGTTTAGTGGTGCAAGGTTTTTATCAGCAAGAGGGTATTGATTACACAAAGGTATATGCTCCAGTTGCAAGATTAGAGTCGATTCGAATCTTCCTGGCTTATGCAGCTTATAAGAATATCAAGGTTTATCAAATGGATGTTAAGAGTGCTTTTCTCAATGGTGAATTACACGAGGAAGTGTTTGTCCAACAACCACCTGGTTTTGAAGATCTTGATTATCCAGACCGTGTTTACCATTTAAATAAGGCTTTTTATGGTCTACATCAAGCCCCGAGAGCTTGGTATGGCACGCTCGCCGACCATCTGACTGATAATGGCTTCAAACGAGGAACTGTTGACTGCACTTTATTTCATAAAATTGTTGGTGATGATCTTCTTCTAGTCCAGATTTATGTTGACGACATTATTTTTGGGTCTACAAACGACACATTGTGTAAGGAGTTCGAGAAGTCCATGCAAACAAAGTTCGAGATGAGTTCGATGGGAGAGATGAATTTCTTTTTAGGGTTGCAGGTTCACCAGTCTGCTCACGGAATTTTTATTCATCAGACTAAGTATGTGAATGATGTCTTGAGCCGATTCAAGATTTCTGCCGGCAAAATCCTTTCAACTCCTCTTCCAGTGGGTCACCGGATGAATTGGAGGATTCCGTTGATCCAACCCTTTATCGTGCTATGATTGGTTCTCTAATGTATTTAACGGCTTCTCGCCCTGATATTATGTTTGCTGTTTGTCTTTGTGCTAGGTATCAAGCAAGTCCACGAGTGACTCACTTAGCTGCAGTCAAGAGAATTCTTCAGTATTTGAGGGGAAATCCAGACATCGGGTTGTGGTACCCCAAGGATGATACTTTCTTTCTTACTGCCTACTCAGACTCAGATTATGGAGGATGCAAGATCAACTTCAAATCAACGACTGCGGGATGTCAATTTTTAGGAAACCGACTTGTTTCCTGGCAGTGTAAGAAGCAGACAACGGTCTCCACTTCAACCGCCGAAGCTGAGTATGTTGCAGCCTCGAGTTGTTGTTCCCAGGTTTTGTGGATACAACAACATCTTCGCGACTACGGTTTGAAGTTTCTTACTACTCCCATCTTGATTGATAATTCTGTTGCTATTAGTATCACCAAGAATCCCGTACAACAATCTAAAACGAAACATATCGAGATTCGATATCATTTTATACGGGATTGCTATGAAAAGAAATTAATTGATCTTGAGAAAGTACATACTGATTTTCAAAAAGCCGATCTGTTTACTAAAGCTTTTGACAAAACGCGTTTTAAATTTTTTCTTGATTTAAACGGATTGAAGACCCTCGCTGATATCCTTAAACAAGGATGACTATCATTATTTTCTGTCATTTCTTTCTTTTAAAATTTATTTTGGTTTTAGGGGGTGAAAATCTAGAAAAATACAAAAAGAGTGTGTTTTCGTTTGTATAGATAAAATCTAAAAACATTAAATTTTTCAAGCTTCAAAAATATTGTGATTTCTGTTCTTTAATGTTTTTCCTTTAAATATTTAGAAAAACCAAAAACATTTTAAAATTTTGAAAAACCAAAAAGAATGTGATTTATGTTTTGTACAGAAAAATTTGAAAATCCAAAAAGATTGTGAAGTTTATTTTGTTTATAAGAAAATTGAGAAAGACAAAAATATTGTGTTTTTTAAAGTTGTACAGAGAAAAACCAAAAAGATTTTTGCAGAAAATTATGCCGGTTGTTTAAGTTTGTGAAGCATGCTTGCATGTCTTGGTCCTATGATTCACTTGTGAATTGAAGGTTAGCCATTTATTTATTAACTTAAGTTAACTGGGGCGATTAAATTTATCTTTTCTTTATTTTTTGCTCCTCAAAATTTTAAGTTTTTTGAAGCAAAAAGAGAAAATGATAGTACATTGATTATCTTGACCCCAAGTTCAGCAAAAAGTAAGCTTAAAAGACTGTGTGCTTAATTGCATTGGTGCATTGGTAGGTCTTAAAACAACCCAGTAGAGTAAAGTATGTGATATAAACATAACGAAACACCAAATTGAAAGGGGTGTTAGTCTCTAGCAAAAGTCTCGGTGAGGATGGCAGAAATGTAATAACCGGTCATACTCAAGCCTTATATTTGTTGATCACCCAAAAATCAAATAAAGCAAATAACAAGCATTAAGATTCTGGACACTGTGAGTCTTTATGCTGCTTAACCATCTGGGTATTCATAAGCAGGAATATTTCACTCGCTTTCTAGAGCAAACCCAAAGTCATTAAACTTGATCACCATTGTACTTCGTACAATTTAAATTACTGACTTGATCAAAATCCGCGTTTAGTCATACAATTGTTTCTTCCCTTGTGTGCGTCTTAATACCATTAAGAAACGGACCCCAGTGGATACAATGTATGTAAGCCGACAGATGGACTCGTGCATACTCACTCACAGTAAAGGAAACTTGATGCATTGCTCAAAATTTCTACAATTGGTATCAAAAAATTTTGATCAACAATATAATGGTTTAAGTCAAGTTGGGGTGATTTGGAAAATATCAAATTAAGCTTGAACCGTGATTAGAGGCTGATAGTTTCTGATATTCTGTGCTTTAATTGAACAATTTTAATCATATCACAAAAATACTTGAATGTGTGTTATTAGATTTATGTGGACAACAATACCAATGACCGACTTATCGCCAGTCATAATATCGCTGAAATATAAAACTGTGATGAAAGGGCAATTTGTTCAATATGATTCTCTGCTCAAACTCAACAAAAATACAAAAATATGTACTGCTTTTGCTAAAAAAAAATATTTTTGTCTTCTTTATACAAAAATTTTTAAATAAATGTTTAAGTTATGTTTCGGAAATCTGAAACAATTTATTTTTAACGTAATTGGTTGTTGGGATAAAAGGGTTTCTTGATAACCTAATTTATTAATTTATTTATTTCTTTATTTAATACATTAACTTATTTTATTTATTTAATTTAAAATTAAATAAAAGAGTTTAATTCGCTAAACTCCCATTCGTTGTGTATGGATAACGAACTAGGTGATTCATAGCGAACTAGCTTCTGGTTCGCTAACCTAATTCGCTTCCGCACTCTGTAACGAATCATCCCTTCGTTATGCATATTTAACGAATCATGACACGAATCATGTCTTGATTCGCTACCTTTAATTTAACGAATCAAGTAGCGATTCGCCCACTTAAGGTAACGAATTGAGTTAGCGAATGGGCTAATTCGCTAAATTTAAGTTAAACAAATCGTCTAATTCGTGCAAGTTGTGCCTAGGGTTTCGTGCACTGATATATAAGACAAGAAAACGAATAGTATTCCACTGTTCTTCTTCTTTCTTCATCTTTAAGAAACCTATTCAAATTCTCTCTGAAAATTCGACCTTTCCGTTTGAATACTTCAAATATCATTTTCGTCAATAATGGCTGTGTGTTGATAGTTAAATTATGAAATTTCAGGGGTTTAAGGGTTTTGAACTTTTGAAACTCATTTGTGTATAATTTATGTTCATAATTGTATGATTTTGATATCATTATGATCGGAATCACTTTCCGATACCCTTGGTGGACTCTAATCAACATTTGATTATTGTTTGCAGGGTTAATTATTGTTTGTGTTATTTACTGTTGGTTCGTTTGATCCTTAGTACATTTAGGTATTGAGTCTCAATCTCATCCACCTAAGCTTACTAGTGTGATTCCGAGCTCAACGAGCTGAATATCCTGATGTTTCAACGATGGTTATGGCCCAATTGTTTCTGGGTTATGTTGTTTGACTATTGTTGTTCTTCTTAATTTTGACCTTGACTTTGTGAAGTCAAAGGTTAAGTCTTAATTCTGACCATTCGTTAGTCTTAGCGAATTGGAACTGTTTCGTGTCCAATTCGTTAAGATTTTACACGAACTAGCTTAGCGAATAAGATGTTACATGAATCAGAGTTTGATTCGCTTAAAATATAACGAACTAGAGTTTAGTTCATTAAAATTAATTGATGATTCGCTAGGTTTAGTTCGTTAAGATATTTACTTGATAGCGAATCGCCTGATTCGTTATCTTTGTATAACGAATCAGTGTGATTCTTAACGAATGACATTTAAAAAAAAATGGTGATATCTTTTAACTAATTAATTAGCTAAATTTAATATTCATTTAATTTAATTAAAGGATTTAAATCGTCTAATACGCGTAACTAGATTAATTACACATATCTTTTGATATCTATTCTCATATTAGGTTTTATTTATACATTAAATCATGGCTGAACAAGAACAACAACAACAACCTCCACAAGGACAACCACAACAACAAGATCAATAAGTCGAAATGATTTTATTACCGTTTGATAAGAAGCACAACATCTGTGCTTATGTTGATCACGACGTGACTGATTTAATGACGTTCGGAGCTATGTTGACTTTCTTACGCCGTTCAAAGATACATTATGCAACCACTGCTAAACCTAAGGTGTATCTTAGTATAATCAGGCAGTTCTGGAACACGGCGGTATATGTTGAGGAAAATAATTGGGTTCAAGCTACAATCAATCATATTCCTATTACGATTGATGTTGAGGTCATTCGTCGGGTACTTCAATTTGACGATAGTGATGATTACCCGAGTGAATTTGACAGGAAGTTGGTTAGGGGTCTATTCACAAGATTAAATTATGGGGGTGATTTTCGTCGATCTATGTTGAACAAGAATGGGCTGTGTCCACCACACAAGTATCTGCTGCATGTTTTGCTTCACTGTATGAGTGGACGTCGAGGAGGTTTTGATGAATGTCGACTAAGTTTACAATCGGCGTTTGTTGCCCTAATCCTGAACAAGCCATTCAACTACTCATAACTTATCTTTGATCATCTGAAGGAGCAAGGTCAACAAACTCTACCGACGAAGAAGTTCTTAATGTATCCACGCTTTTTACAGCTAATTATTCAGGATCTGATACCGAATTTGGTGATTGATCGATTGTTGGTGAACGATGTTCTGGATATGGAACATATGAAAGCTGAAACGGTGCATCGTATGTTAATCTATCGAAAAGACAAGCCACAGGATAAATGGATGATTGGTCATATAATCAATCCGGATTATGTATGTCCTCCTAATGAGCGTTGGATCCATGATGATTCGGATTCCGAGCGTGAAGGGGGAGAAGGTGGGAACAATGATGGTGGAGATGATGATGGTGACAATGATGATGATAATGGTGATGGTGGGGCTAGTGAACGTGCTCTGAAAGAACAACAAGATGCAGTCGATGCTGCCCTAGCTGCCACCATGAAAGCTCAGCTAGAACGAAAACGAAAGGGCAAAGCTGTAGTTCTTGGTGAACCATCAAAGAAACCCCGTGTGTCTGCTGGGGCTGGGGTAATTATTGGAACTCCACCACCACGTCAATCAACTCCACAAAGCTCGGCGGTGCCGCTAACTACTAGCACTCCGACGCTCACCTTGACAACGACGATGGTGTCACATGAGAGGCTCGGTCTTATTCCTCCAATGGCGTTGACCGATATACCGAGGCCTCCTACTGTGATGTCTACAGTATCTCCCACCACATCAATGAGACCTCCTCATCTGCCAACAACTACTCTTCATCCACCTCCGCCGAGTGATGTCTCTTTTATGAGGATTACTCGACCTCAAGGACCTGTTCAACCTGTTCATCCATCCGTATACAACTTGCCACCAGGTCGTCAAACTGAAATGCTGCTAAATCTGCTACACTTATATGAAAATCAAATGGCAGCCGATCGACAAGTCGTTGCGTGCGATTGTTGAGTCTCGGGGGGTGAAATTAAAGGAACAAGATGAGTTGATTTTACAATTTACTTGCAAAGAAGATGCTCTCAAGAAACTCAAAAATGACGATGATGATCCTGACGAATCTGATGCAGGAGGTGAGCCTAAACATTCGCATGGTTCATCCTCTGGTGCTGGTGTTAGTGGCGCTGATGAGTCGAGCAAGCAGATAATTATCTATCAAGATCCAACAGCTGCTAAGCCAATTGAAATGATTGAGGCTAACACGGTGATATTAATTGATGGGTCAGGAGTGGTTAGAAGTGTGGTGAACAGAGATGAGATAGAGGTCGGTGAGTTTACTGTTAGATCTTTGACACGGGAGCAGATTTCGATTCTGCTTGGGCTGAATGACGATCAGTTGACTGCTTTAGAGACTGAGCCCGATGTCGAAGTGATCAATGAGGATGAGACGGAAGTTGATCCGTTATTTTTGGATACGGATTTTATTTATGAGAACGAAGAGATTGAGATGGAGGATGTGACAGCTGAAGAATACCCGGACTTGTATCAACATGCAAACGTTGATCAAGGTGCTCCGGTATTTCATGAAGACGTAATTAAAGAAACTGAGGATGAATTGGAGAAGATTGTGCAGCGAACTGTTCCATCACTCAAAGAAGTGACTGATGATGACATAGAAAGATGGTTAAAATGTCAAAAAGTGGGAAAGATCATCAGTGCTTATCGGTATGTAGATCAGGAAAGAAAAGATGCTGCTGCTGCTTGGATTGAAGCTAATCAGGTGACTACCTTCAAGACTGTTTCTAAGGTACATGGTGATATTGTCTCCTGGCTCTTTGATTCAGACCTTAAGGTATGTATAGTCAAGTGGGAAAAGGGTGTCCAGTATTACGAGAGGATAATGGATTTTTTAACTCTACCGCGTTGGGATGTACATACCCTCGCGAGACGTCCATTTATCAATCGTGGGGGTCACCGAACGGCTGAGTGGTTTCATCAACACTTACTGTTCGAGGTCAATCATGGCTTCAAATTCTTCAAGCCCCAGGTCCCAAGACGTAAGCGCACTGATGAGATTGATCCTAGGACCGGCTGGAAGAAACTTGTCTTGAAAGTGAAGCCGCCAAAGACAATGAAAAGGGTTCCTGTGAAGACAATGCCTGAAGATATTTATATGTCTTTCAACCGTTGGTACTATGACAATCGTACTGGCAAGGCCGTTATTGTTCGTGGTCGAGGACTTCAGACCGAGCTCATCAAGATAATCGACCCGATGTGGTTGGTTAATTTATCAGAGACCGACAACGACGTGCTATACAGGAAGCAGATTTTGTTTGAACGTCAAGAAGATTACGACCTGGCTATGCAATTCCAACGAGTCGTTCGTATGTGTCATGAACATGGAATTCATAGTTGCAGAGACTGGCAGTCCAAGCGCTTCAAATAAGTTAAAGACAAAGAGCTTAAGACGAGGGGGTTTCTGTTAGTGCACGGTTTTGCGTCTAGAGTCTTTGTATTTATCGTTAATGTTTATTTATCAATTAACGTAATATTTAATGTTTATATTTATCTACTTCGTTAAAGTTATGTCTAGTTCGCTAGGAATGTTAGCGAACTAAGACTAGTTCGTTAAGGTTAAGTCTAGTTCGCTAGGGATGTTAGCCAACTAAGACATTATAATGTATTCCCTCCTTATTCCTTAGGGGATGTTAACGAATCAGGGGGCGGTTCGTTATGTTAAATTATGTAACGAAGGGGAAGCTGGTTCGCTAGGGGATGTTAGCGAACCAGATCGTCCTCTATTTATAGTGAACCACTGTTCACTTTAAGTTAAGTTTTTGAGAAAAATTTCAGAGAGTAATATAAAGTTATTTTCAGAAAAGCAATTACTCTCTCTCAAGCTTCATATTAATGTTATTGATAATATATACACTTACACAATACACTAAATCAAGGTTAATTATGAGATAGATCTTTAATTGTATAATTAACAGATCTGAGATCTGTGTTGTTGTTATTAACTGTTAATCCGGGATCAAACAAAGAGGATGTAGAGGTGTTGAACGATGAGGAATTCTTACAAGATCCGACGATTCCTATGAATACGTCGTTTATTTATGAAGATGAGGAAGTAGAGATCGAGGATTTGATAGTAGAGGAATACCCCGATCTCTATCAACGATCCAATGTTGATGAGGGTATTCCTACCTTCAATGAAGAAAACGTCAAAGCTGCTAAAGACTATCTGGAGAAGGTGTCAAAGGGTAAAATGCAAGACGTTTGAGTGGAATTGTCACACCCCGACTAGGTAGTTGCGGAAGCGTAATACGGGAATGTAACAGATAACACTGGTATCAACAACATTGTTTATAAAGAAATTCACAAACTAATTTACATCATATTACATGGGTTGGTACTATGTTTACAAACTAGATGAGAATCACATAACCGGTTTACGAGCTTTTTATTTAATATTATATATCTACGTCTATTCATAGCTATTCAACTCTTCTTCTAACACCAAGCACGTAAGCAAATCATTCCACTTTTGCTTTACCTGAATAGCATGTTAAAACTGGTCAACTACGTCTAGTTGGTGAGTTTGAAGTTTCACGAGTATCAACGAAATCAGTATACGAGTTCGAAAAGTTTATAGTGTGTATGTATATATGTATGTGTATGATGTATTATACTAAGCCACAAGTGAAACTGAAACGAGCTAAAACACATGGCCACCCCTGCCCATGCACTCCCGTTGGCATTTAACAGCCACTTTGCCCCAAGTATGTACTCTGTCTAACACCACATAGCAGTATGTATTAAGTTTAAATGACAATGTGTAACTGGGTTAACATGTTCCGGCATACCCCACCGGCTCTGTCAATTGGGTTTGTCAAACCGATAGTACTATCCACACGTCACCGGCACGAAGTTAATCACTTGTGTTTGTGGGGACTTGTCAAGTGTTAGTACTTAGATAATCCACATCATCACTCGTTTTCAAGTATATAAGTATATGTAAACATGCATTTCACCCCAAAAGTTCGTAAAACAGTTTAGAAAGTGGGGGTCGTGAAACTCACCTTAATGTTGTTCGAGCTGGTGGTACGTATCGGTAACTAGAATGTCTCGATTATAGCTTGACTCCTATAACCGGTATCGTACTGTTAATACTAGTACAGTGTTTAAACCAAATCGGGTTGTATAACTAGTCTGGGTATAGCTGTTAGGCCCAGAACATGATTATAGTCTTAGATTGTGACGTTGTATACTATGAAAAGATTAAAACTGGATTTGGCTCAGTTTCACCGTTTCCCGAGCCTAGCCAAGTTGATCGTTTATGCGTTTCGGGATTAGGTAAGATCACATAAACTTAAGTAAATATATTGATTGATAAAATGATTTGTTTTATTAAAGAATTCTAAGGTTTCGGTATCTGGTTTGATCGCAGTGTTCGTTTCCGTTTTCACACGGGTTTGATTATACAAAACGTGTACAATCCACCCGAATTGTCCGGAATTCTCGTAAAAAGTTCGTTTTTATCAATACCATTCAAAAATATGATATTTGACCACTTTTGACATTTTGACACACCAGTCAGTCCGTTAAACACAAAACTGCCGGTTTCGTTAAAACAATTATAATTTAAATATTTGATTAATCATAACTAAATATGTACTTACATATAAATTATGTAAATTTTTGTAAAAATACATTAAGACATGGAGAATTTTATAAAAATATTTTCAGAAATTTTATGATTAATTATTTATTTATAAAAATTTATTTAATAGGTTATAATTGTGTAATAAATGGCCTGTTTATATCAAACGACCTCCAAAAAATCCGATAATTTTTACAAATGGCCTCAATATTATAAAATATCCCCTAAAAAATCTCCAGAATCTAACTCTTTTGACAAAATGCCTTTTTGTGCGTTTTTCTGCTGTTAAGATTCGGTTAAATCATAATTGCACAAACCATACTTAGGAATTTCCAATGATCCCAAAACTTTATCAGTGATCTTACCATCACATATTAATCTCCAAAACCAAGTTTCATAATTTTTCAATATGTTTAGCTATTTTTCCCAAATAAACACTCATAAATGGAAGTAAATTCACCAAATATTCTCCGTTTATCGAAAAATCACCAAATTTGAACAGGGACTCATTTAAATGATCCCTAATGTCCCTGAAAATTTTCATAAGCTAAAAAAAAGCACGTCACAACCTAATACTAAACAGCCCTTAAACGAGTGTTACGGGTTTACCTTGTCGGTTTTCGATGAGTTTTGCTAGCTTAAACGACTCTCCGGGTCTCGGGTTGCAAACTCAGTGTATCTACATATCATATAACATCAAACCAAGCATAAATCATCCATGTAACAGCCTTGATAATTAGGGTTTCGGTTTTGGGTTCAAACCGAACTTTCAAACCGTAAAAACGTTGTATTCATGTTCTAATCCGCGTTTTTGACCAAAAAAGTATATGTTCCTGGTTTGTAAACATGTTTAACATCAAAACATGGTTTTACTTTATTTTTATGGTTTTTGGATGGTTAAGCATGTTTAAAAACTAATCAAGAACTAATTTTTCATGTTTAAACTATGTTAATTAAGTATGAAATCAATTAAAATTGGATGGTTTACCTCAAACCTTTGCTGGAACTTGAAGAACACAGGTGAGAGGGTTCTAGGGTTTATTTGGAATAACTTATATTTTTAAGGTTTAGCTTATTTAACAAGCTAAACAAAAGGGGGGTCCATTCCCTTCTAGCGGCCGCAATTAACAAGGGCCCATTGGGCCTCCTTTTGGCCCAATGGTGCCTCGGTTTTCGTGCCACGCGTAAAATTTGGTCCAAAATTTAGTTCGGGTTCGGTTTTTCGCAAGAAACTAGTTCGAGTGCGAAAACCAGCGCGGAAAACGAGTGTTTTTCAGCCTAGTTTTGTAAAATAAGAAAAACGTACTGATTCGTTGTAAAATTCCAAAATATTTTCACGGATTGCTTAGAACATGTCATATAAGTGTTTTATAAATCTTTTTCGGCTTAACGAAACCTTTTTCGTTTAAAGAGTTTTAAACGTGTTGGGGCCTAAATATCAATATGTTAGCCTCTATAACATATATATATAACTCGTATATGACCCCTCAGTATGTATACAGGTCATAATTAGTATTGGTCGGTTACTCGTTTAAGCACTACGCATTAACCGATTTATCGTTTACATGCTACGTAGTGAATATAGTATACCTCGTTTTGTCACGAATGTCACAGGAATCCTAATCCGTCTATTGCTGATATACAAGGTTGGTTTGCGTGCATAACAAGAGGGCACGTAAGATTATTGAGGCCTACAGATATGTGGACAAAGAAGAGAAGCAGGATGTTGTCGCACGTGCTAAAGCTAATCAGAAGACAACCTTTAAAGCCGTGTCGACTGTTAAAGTTGATATAGTGTCCTAGCTTTATGATTCTGAATTAAAGGTCTGCATTATCAAATGGGAGAACGGTATTCAGTATTATCAGAACATCACTGACGTTCTCTCATTACCGTGTTGGGATGTTCGCACCCTCACGAATCGACCTTTTATGAACCGCGGTGGAAATCTTAATGCAGAAAGGTTTCACCAACATCTGCTGATTGAAGTAAACCATGGGTTCAAGTTATTTAAGCCACAGATTCCAATCCGTAAACGTATCGACTAGATTGATCCACGTACGGGTTGGAGGAAGCTCGTGCTTAAGGTAAAACTGCCAAAGACGATGAAAGAAGTACCGGTGAAAACGTTTCCACAGAGTTTGCATCTCTCCTTCAACCGATGGTACTATGACAACCGTACTGGCGAGGCCATTATTGTGTTGGGAAAAGGGCTGAAAACAAGCTTTATACGAGTTATCGATCCAATGTGGGCTCGCTAACTTATCAGAGACAGACAATGATGTGCTATTTAAGAACAAGATCTTGATCGAGCACCGTGATGACTACAACCTGGCTATGCAATTCCAACGTGTTGTACACGTGTGTCATGAATTTGGAATTCATAGTTTCAGATACTGGCAATCAAGGCGCTTCAAGTAATTTAAAGACAAAGAGCTCAAGACGAGGGGGTGTTTGTTAGTCACGGTTTCGTCGTCTTGTGTCTTTGTATTTATTGTCTTGTATTTATTATTATTATAATGAAACGATATTTATCTTTAATAGTTAGTTCGTTAATGTAAGGCTAATTCGTTAAGGATGTTTAACGAATTAGTCAGTTCGTTTAATGTAACACCCATTTGTTAAGGATGTTTAACGAATGGGCTGATAGTTCGTTATGTATGTTCCCATTCGTCATGGAATGTTGACGAATGGGACATAACAAATCAAAGATTCGTTATGTTTCTTTTATTGAGTCTGCAAGTTAATGAACTGGACACCAATTCGTGACGGGATGTGTAACGAATTAATTTCATCGTCTATATATAGGGGTGTTCCTACCCCTGTTAATTTAAGTTTTGATTATAAAGTAACGAACCCCTGTCCAAGTGTTCTCTCGATCAATCCTTCATCTAAGCTATTACTTAATGCACAAAATACAATTAATACATATATATATTAATACTGATTAAGAGTGTAATAATGAACTAGATCCTATTAAGGTATATTAGATCTACGATTGATAATCAATATCGTCTAGATCTGATTCATCTTTAACAAATTGAATAATAGTTCTGGTGCACTCCACCGGCCCTATCAACTGGGCTGGTCAAACCAATAATACTATTCACGTGCCACTGGCTCGTAATTAATCACTTGAGTTGGTGGGGACTTGTTAAGTGTTAGCACCTAGATAATTCACATCATAATAGATAGATATATGTAACTATGCTTTCCACCCCAAAATTTCGTAAAACAGTTTAAAAGTGGGGTAATGAAACTCACCTTATAGTAGTACGGTATCAGTAACACACATATGTATGCGGTATGCCTCGATTATAGCTCACCTCCTATAATTTGTATTGCATTGTTAATACTATAACAGTCATTAAACTGAATCGGGCTGTATATCGAGTCTGGGTATGGCTGTTACGCCCAGAACATGTCAGTAGTCTTAAATTGTGACGTTGTACGATATCAAATGTTTAAAATTAGTCTTAGGTCAGTTCCATCGTTTTTCATGCCTGGCCAAGTTGGTTGTTGTAGGTTCCCGGACGGATCTTACACGGGATATCGCTATCTACGTAGGTGCGGAATCCCTGCGTAGGTAGTTACGAGCGTAGAATACGTAAAACAATCACACGCGATACAAACGAACACGTTATATATTATAACTTGAAACACGTCTATTACAGACTCTATCTCTCGTCTATCGACTTTACTGAATCACACGTGATTAACCAAAACTCTAACTACTAAACCGTAAACCCGTAGTGGATATAAATACACGACAACTTCGCCTCAGGCGAAGTTGTCAGTAACTTCGCTCGTTGAACAAGTTCGCCTAGGCGAACTTGTCGACACCTTCGCTTGTTCAACAAGTTCGCCTAAGCGAACTTATTGACAACTTCGCTTGTTCAAACATAAACATAAACTTAAACATAATTACATTACAGACTCGATTACAAACGCTAGACTATGAACTACTGACATTTATGTACCAACAGACTCCCCCTTGGCAGTAGCTTCATATCTTGATCTTTAAAGCTTGTGTCTTGTAATCTCTCGTCTTCTCTCTTCATCTCTTCAAGCATGCACTCCCTGTCTAACACATACAGAAACCAACTTCTGGTACTTCTTAGCTTCCTCTTTCGAAGCAGGAATGTAGAAAATCTTCTTAGCATGTAGTACCTGCAAGTCAGCTTGAGACAGATTGACTAAGTGCATAGGATCATACACTCTCATGATCTCTTGCTCATCTTCATCCTCCATGACCGCTTCAGCAGTTTCACAATCCACGTACCACCACTTCAAGTCTTTCAAGACGTTCTTGGGCATCACGTTTTAGAAAAGATCCGAACAGGAATCATACTAACTACGTGACTGTCACATAGATCCGTGTTTAGCTGTATTATGACATATAGAGACAGGTTGTAAGCAGGTATAACTTAAAATGGTTTTCATCGTTTCTGTGATACGAGTTAGGTTCAATTAATCCTTAAAATTTAAGTGGGCAACAACTCAGAAATATTGATGCCTCCTATCTATCCTCAAAGCGTATTTGGCTTTCCCCAAGTCACCTCGAATTGACTTCGACCCATAGTGTCTGATTAACTTGTAAGTATTCTTTGTCTGCTTCCCGTACTCTTTCTTACTCCATGATTGAGAAGTCTCGATATCTTGAACTCTCGAATGTTACAATAACTCATAAGTACTAATTTTTTTTTTTTTTTTTTTTAACAAACATACTTATAGACTTCAGAGTAATAAACAACTGCAAGTCCCGAATCTGGATCACTGCAGTGTCTTGAAACGCTTTCTTCACGGGAATCAGAACACTTACGGGCTCGTGTATGACTGGGTAATCACTTTTCTGCCTATCATTCGGAAAGATATACATGAAGACACGCAAAACTCTTAAGGAGTTTCCACATAAAATCAAGTAAAATTTAATTTGTATCACATCTACTTTTACGCACCATAAAAAGCTACCATGACATACAATGATTGTCCTAAAGCCTTTTAAGCCTAATAACTTCACTAGTTAAGCACACAAAGTTAGTATATCTATCATTTTCCAAGGTTGGATCAATTTTCTGTGAACATGGCAAAGGTACTTCATACGAAGTAGTAGACTTGAAAAGTAATTTCATTTCCCCAAAAAAAATTTTGACTTCAATCACCCCGATCACGTCAAAGTCTTCAGGTAAACAGCAATCCTGAAGATCCAATGGATCAACTGGACCGACCACATTTGTATGTGTCCTTCTAACTAAGTATGAACGACTAATTTTAAGCGACCGAAAGAAAACACATCATAACCGCCCCGGTCACTTTCAGTCATCTGGTTAATGGCGACCCTCATTCTCTACAAGTAGAAACGAGGACCAAAACATATCCGAGGATATGTCCATCAAACTGAGGTAACCGACTAATTTTAAGCAATAGTGACGTTTTTTTTTTTTTTTTTTTTTTTTTAATAAACACAATAAAAACATGGTTACTCGGGATTGATCATCCCGTTCAGCTCAATTAGGTTTTGAAATCTGGATTTATCAAACGCTTTTGTAAATAAATCAGCGAAATTTTCTAGCGTATCGACCTTTTCGACCTTAATCAGTTTCTTCTCAGCACAATCCCGTATGAAATGATGACGAATGTCAATATGTTTAGTTTTACTATGTTTCACGGGATTGTTAATTACTGAGATGGCAGCAGTGTTATCAATTAAAATAGGAGTGAGTAAAAATTCAGACCATAGTCGCGCAATTGTTGCTGAATCCACAAAACCTTAGATCCATCATATACGTATTTCTATCACGTGGAGCCTTCATTACTATCCACTCCTCTGGTATTTGAAAACCAGACTTCAACACAATCGCATCAGTCTTCGTGAAGTGTACGGTATAATCTTTATCACAAATCTGCGACACACTCAGCAGATTGCGCTTCAGTTCTTCAACAAAGTTCACATTTTCTAACATCATCTTCCCGTTAGTTACCCTACCCCTTCCTATTATTTTGCCTCCACTCTCACCGGCAAAACTGACTCTTTCTCCTTGAACAGGTTTTAAATCTTGTAACAAATCCTTGTTACCAGTCATGTGCCGGGAACAGCCGCTGTCCACAACCCAAAGATTATTTGACGCCCTGTTCAACTGTTCCTGCACAAACAAAAGAGATTATTAAAATTTGGGGACCCAAGACCTCTTGGTCTTGGGTCGATTAACCTTCTTAACAGAACTCACACACCTTGGCTGACCAAAATTAGCATTAGATAAATTTCCACGAGTCCTAACAGGATACCTCCTTGGAGACTGATAGTGAGGCCAACCAAACCGACGAACATTAAGAGAATCAAAAGAATTATAGCATTTGGTTTGGTTATTAGTAGTGTAAAAACGAGATGTGTTTCTTTGAAAACCTGTATTATCTCTCAAATTTGAATGGTTTTCATTTTTAACATTTAAACGATTACCAAAAACCTTAGTCTCAGTTTTCGAGGGCCTCACCTCTCTGAAACGCTGCTTCAGAGGGCAACCAGCAACAAGGTGCCCTGTTTGATTACATCTAAAACAACACCTATGTTCAGCTTTCTTTTCAGCAGATGTTTTAGATGTGGAGGCAGTATTACCAACCGTACGTCTCACATAAGGTGGGACATATGGGTTTAGTGGAGTACTCCTTTTAGTTGATTTAACTTTTTCTCCACTAGTGGGTAATACTTCCTTCTCTTTTGTCTTACCCAACTCGGATGACTTATCCGAATCAGATGAGACTGGACTCGAAATAGAAATTTTAACTTTTGAGACAGGCGAACTTGTTTCGCCTTTACTAAATTCCGGTACTTTACCAGTTTCCTTAGCAGGACCTGTCTGATCAGCTACAAAATTAACAGATTCATGAACACTAGGATTGAAAGTATAATTATGGTTATAAGGTGGTGGAACCTCATGGTAACCAATTCCTCCCCTCTTAGGTGAGGAACCTTGATCACTAACGAGGTGATCAAGAATAGCAGAGGAATTCCGGAATTGCTCCAGTTTCCTATTTAGTTCCACCACTTTTACCTGGTGATCAGCAATCTGTTTTTCTTTCTCAGCGATTAACTTGGTTTTCTCTTCTAAAACCTCGTAGCTTAGATCGATCACATCAATTTTTTCAGCTAATTTTGTTTTTAAACTTTTAACGTCTTTTTCACAAGCTTTAATTTTTATTTTATAATTATTTTCTCTTGTCTTTGTGAAGTGATGATCTTCTTTCAAGGTTTTAAATTCGGCATTTCGCTTAGGCGAACTTATGAGGTAGGCGAAGTTGTGGTTAACTTCGCTCAACCTTATATCTTCGCCGAAACCCTACTTCCAGCGTCGGCAACTTCGCCTGAAGAACAACAACTTCGCCCGAAGAACACTGAAAATATTCAGATCTGTTTTCGACGATTTAGCAGTTTCCGGTCGGTGTGACGGCTTGAATATGACTGTATAAGGTGAGTAAAACACAATATCAACGAAAACGCGTCCCGCGAATAGGTCAAACGAGACGTTTTCTACACCCGCGTGAAATCCCGAACCACACAATCGAGCATGTAGCTCTGATACCAATTGTAGGTTCCCGGACGGATCTTACACGGGATATCGCTATCTACGTAGGTGCGGAATCCCTGCGTAGGTAGTTACGAGCGTAGAATACGTAAAACAATCACACGCGATACAAACGAACACGTTATATATTATAACTTGAAACACGTCTATTACAGACTCTATCTCTCGTCTATCGACTATACTGAATCACACGTGATTAACCAAAACTCTAACTACTAAACCGTAAACCCGTAGTGGATATAAATACACGACAACTTCGCCTCAGGCGATGTTGTCAGTAACTTCGCTCGTTGAACAAGTTCGCCTAGGCGAACTTGTCGACAACTTCGCTTGTTCAACAAGTTCGCCTAAGCAAACTTATTGACAACTTCGCTTGTTCAAACATAAACATAAACTTAAACATAATTACATTACAGACTCGATTACAAACGCTAGACTATGAACTACTGACATTTATGTACCAACAGTTGTTTACGCGTTTGATAAAATCACACAAATTTGAGTGAATGTACTGTTTGATAAAATGATTCGATTTATAAAAGAAAATTAGTGTTTCAGTATCTGGATTGGTTGCAGGGCTCGTTTCCATTTTCTTACGGGTTTGATTGTACAAAATGCGTACAATTCACCCAAATTGTCCGGGAATCTCTTAAAAAGTTTGTTTTATCAAATTCATTCATAACTATGATATTTGACCACTTTTAATGTTTTGACATACCCGTCAGTTCGTTAAACATAACGCTGCCGGTATTATCAAAATATACATAAACTAAACCTTTAAGTTATTATAGTTAGTTATATAATTATATATAAATTATGAGAGTTTTTGTACTAACAAATTTTAATATGTAGAATTTTATAAAAACAGTTCTAGAATTGATAAACTTGTTTATTTATTTATAAAAATCTGTTTTATATGTAATAATTAACCGATAAATCACCTTATACCAAACGATTTTCTATAAATCCGGTAAGTTTTATGAATGGTTAAAATATCATAAAATAACCCCTGTAAAATTTCCAAAACTTAGCCCTCTGGCTAAAATACCTTTTTGTGCATAATTCGGTTGTTAAAACTCGATTAAAAGAAAATGCACGAACCATATCTAAACTTTTCCAATTAATCTCAAATATTATGTGTGATCTAACAATGGCATTTCTGAGCTCTCTACAAAATATCATAATTTGTCCAGCAATTTAACTGTTTTTAATAATAAACCCTCAATAAAAGGTAATAAAAATTACCAAATTTGGACAGGGATTCATTCATATGATCCCTAATGTCCCTGCAAAGTATCATAGCCTAACAACAAGCATGTCAAAAACTAATCCTAAATAGCCCTAAACGAGTGTTTCGGCAGTTTTCCAATCGGTTAAACTCTCTTTTCAACTTTTCGAGTACTTGGTTAGCTATATAGAGTATCTACAGATAAATTACAACAAAACCAAGCATAAATCATCAATCATCAAGCCTTGTTACATAGGGTTTCGGTCAAGGTTTCAAACCGAGTTTTTAAACCGTAAATACGTAATATGAATGTTCTAATCCGTTTTTTAAATCAAAAAGCCAAATCTTTCTTATTACTAACCATGTTTAAGATCGAAGTATGTTTTTAGATCATTTTTAAGGGGGTTTTAAATGGTTAAACATGGTTTATACTAATCAAACTATGTACTTATGATTAAAACAAGTTTCAAACATGACTAAAACCCATCAAAAGTGATGTTTTACCTTAGGGTTTTTGTTGGGATTTTAACAAGATTATGAAAGTCATATAAACTCATTTATATGAAAAAAACGCAGCGGATTATTGAGTTTCAAATCTTGTTAATAAGATCAATATAAAACCGATTTTATATGCAAAACCCAAGCCCCGGATCCATATACGAATTTGCATGCTTACCAAAATAAACAACCATAGGGTGTTCTTAGCATACTACCTTCAAGAGCTCAAGAGAAATGAAGGAGATGATGATATGAAGGGCGAGTCTTCAAGATAGAAGGATGTCAAGCTTGTATACCCTTCAAGCTTCTAACAAACACCTTGATTTTGCTAGGATTTGCACTTTGAAAAACTCTTCCTTTATATTTCTTTCCTTGGCCGAAAATCAGAGAGAAAGAAAAGAAAAGTTTACTTGCAGCTTGTGTGTATGAGAGAGAGTTAGTTGTGAGCAATAATGCACCACATAAATCTACCTACGAAAACTAGTGCATGTCTTGGAATAAATAAAACAATTAAGTGAGGAGAGAGAAGAGGGAAAATGTGTGCAGCCAAAATATTCCCACCCAATTCAAACTCAAGTAATCTATTTTATTTATTTATGTTATAACATAACATGCAAAATCCAGTATGCATTGCATATTGTTATTTAACCAACTTAAATAACTTCGTATATGCAAAATGCAATTTGCATATTGTTATTTAACCCATTTAAATAACATCGTATATGCAAAATGCAAAAGAGGTAGGGTTTGCATATTGTTATTTAACCCATTTAAATAACTTCGTATATGCAAAATGCAAAATCTCTCATAACATAAATTATCCACATAATATATTTATTACACAAGTGCAAATATTTAGAAACCCAATTTCCAAATATTCTAAGTGTTGATATTTATTTGTTAGATCATATCTTAAACAAATATCGTGGTATTTGTCTAGCTTGTTATTGGGTATGACCCGATGTAACGATTCCGATGAAACCAGTTATACCCTAACCGGTTTTGAAACATATAGATACACACACAACATCTTTACTTATAATAGTTAGTAATAAAAGGAAAATATATGATGCACGAATTATTATCATCACAACACCATGATTTCATCTTACAAAACTACCCACCACTCATTCCTATCACCTATGTCCATCACCCACCCCCATTATAATCCGTAACCTACCCCATGATCCCATCCATTAGATTTTTTTACCTCATTCAACAATCAACCACACCCATTCTTGAATTGTTTATTCAACCCAACATACCTCATCTTGAGTATATACAGGGGACTTAATATATTGAAACACCAGATTTCAAAACAACAAACATACACACACATCTCTCGGCTCCTTTACACAACACACACAACTTCATCCTCAAGACTACAACTATAAACAAAATTCTAGGCATCTTTAGTGGAGTTTGAAGTCACCTTGGAAGCCAAGATCATCATCTAATCCTTCTTTCTTACTAAACCTAGCATTAGTAAGCTTAACTCATCCTAATCTATTTTTGTTAAGAGTATAACCTTTGTACATGGCCTCAAATCACCCAAAAAGTTAGGCTAAAACATAATTTTATGACATTTGTGTAGAAAACATGGATTATAAACTTATTTTTAATATAAAACACTTAAGAAAACTCCTATATAAATAACGCATGCTTAGGTTTTGACACCACACAAACAAACGTTTAAATCCATATATGTACGCCAATGTTTAATATATTGAATCATTGTTAAAGGGCTTTGAAACATATCAGTAAGTATAAAATTGGTTTATAACACCTTTTATATTTGCATATATTAGATTGAAAGTATTGAGTGAAACTTGAATGAAAATATATAGAGACTTAAAAAAAAAAAAAAAAAAAAAAACAAAAAAAAACCCGTTTAAATATGTGTAGGGAATTAAATGAATATTGCACATATATATATATATATGCATTGAAAAATATAAATACGTTTTAAAAGATGGTTTTTATGGAACGTTCATTTGGTGTCCAAATATAATTAGTTAGGGTAGTTATATACGGAGAGATTAAAAGCACAATTGGGAAAAACGTTAGTTGCTAAAAAGTATACAACAGACACAGACACACATATATCTGGAAATATATGTGAGTGGAATATTACATTACGAGACTTTAGGAAAAAAAAAAGGTATTTTGAAACATAAAGTATAATTATATATTATATTTTATGAAACTTGCGTGTTAAACAAATCACTATAAACGAAATATATAACATGTGTAAATATTTTAAAATTAAAAGTGAGCATGTTCGGATATGCAAAGACGACATAGTGTTATGAAACAAACCGACATTTTAGATATTTATATAAGTTTATATAAAAAAAGAAACTCGAAACTTATCACCAATGGGTCTTCGAAACATGTTTAGTAAAGTAACACTCGAATGAAACACGCTTAACTAGTTAGGTGATGCGCGGTCATGAAACGCTTAAGTGTTAGAATTGAAACACTAGACCTAAATTGTCATTACATGTTATAGGATACTCGTCGGTTGGGAATTGGAGTTTTAAATTATCTAGCACGCATTTGAGAATCAGGTGAGTTTTCACGAGCCCCTTTTAATGAATTGTTTTAATTATATTTTCCCGGGGCGGAAAACATGTCTTATTTAAGTATTTAAGTACATACCGATCGTATGGAAATACTTGTACATTTATATATATATGGTCTGATGCACAGAATATACAAAATGTTTATCATGTGTTATTGTTCTGGGGTAACATAGTTCCCAGGGGTTATTATTGTTCTGGGGTAACATAGTTCCCAGGGGTTATTATTGTTCTGGGGTAACATAGTTCCCAGGGGTTATTATTGTTCTGGGGTAACATAGTTCCCAGGGGTTATTATTGTTCTGGGGTAACATAGTTCCCAGGGGTTATTATTGTTCTGGGGTAACATAGTTCCCAGGGGTTATTATTGTTCTGGGGTAACATAGTTCCCAGGGGTTATTATCGTTCTGGGGTAACATAGTTCCCAGGGGTTATTATCGTTCTGGGGTAACATAGTTCCCAGGGGTTATTATTGTTCTGGGGTAACATAGTTCCCAGGAAGTTAATGGAAATGTTCTGGGGTAACATAGTTCCCAGCATGATTATATTGTTAATAAATGATTATTAAAATGATTTGTCAGTGTTTATTTAAATTAGTGAAACTCACCAACTATTCGTAGTTGACCCGTTTTCTTTACATGTTTTCTAGGTATGCCCAAGTTGGAATGATTGATATGTGCTTAACTATCTGTGCTACCTGTTGGAAGCTTGCTGCTCTATGTTTTGTAATGAATATATATATTAATGTCTTATTGGTAATATATGTGTGTGACACCTAGACAGTAACGCAACTCGCAACAATGTAATATGTTATAAATTAATGTAGTGGTATTTTCTTTATAAGCAATGCTGTTGATATCAGATGTGTCTGTTGCATCCCGTGTACGTTTCCGCTGCGGTTACGGGGTGTTACAGAACTTGGTATCAGAGCCATTGGTTATAAGGAATTAGGATGTCTTTAAAAGATACCTAAAATATAACCAGTAGCTCAAGTATTATAGGATCTGAATATCAACTAATAATTTATAGTGACGAGGTCTGGATGAACTTGGATGGACAAGTGAGTTGTTATGGTCCGGAACATAATAACAGACTTGTCAGCACGAGGGAATTCAGGGGAAGTCACGGGGTACATTAATAGGTAAAAATGGCAACATATGTGTAAAGTATATAATATTATTTATGTGTGCTAATGTGTATATATATATATACGTGCATATCTTGTGGGTACATGTATTGAGAAATGGGACCCGGATAAGGAACCGAGAGATGAAATAATAAAAGTACTGAGGATGCCGAAATTTCTAAGAGCATCGGTTGATGATGAGTCTGACTTATCGGGTCATAATTATGATAGTACCAAGTTAGATCTCCCGTTTGACATTAACCAGAAATATCTAGTAACCGTCACTCCCAACCAAAATTGATGAATCCCTTACCCTACCAACACCGGTACCGTATATCCTAATAACCCCAGATGTTCACCCGAACCGTCGACCCTCACGTACAGACGGATCCGTACCTGAACCCATTCTTATTCCATTAAGGTAAAGGAGTAAATAAATAAATAAATAAATAAAATAAAATAAAATAAAATAAAATAAAATAATATATAGAAATATATATATTTGTATTGCTCACTCACAAACATATGAGACAGACCAACTTCAGATCGAGAATTACCGATTTTAGCAAACCAAGAACGCCTGAGGACATTGACTGAGCAAGTGTAGAGTTTCCTATAATAGTAATAAATAATATTTGAAGGCAACCCATGTTGCGCGATTGCCTTGAACCATGCAACTCCCTATGTTATCCTTATATCCGTTAGATGCCTACGCCCATGTATGCTCGAATAGAATGATTACCCATACACAAGAGGTGTTGGAGTCATTATAGCATAGTTGGTTGTTCGTTCGTAGATGGTATACCGTGTATGCCGGATATACAAATAGGCACGGATATTATAACTCCGTGGTACGTAATCGTTTGGTGCTCACGGTGAGCATGTATCGGTTATGATGACATGCAGAAGGATATTGAAATCAAACCTGTTAAACATTAATCTTTGTTGAGAAAGATCTATACGTCGGTTGGTGACAAGGATTATGAAACATATTTGAACGTTAACCGACGTCAGGTTAAGTCCATATGTTATTATACTTGTGGGACATATATACTAGATACTGGTATGTGTAATATGTATGATAATATTTGGTGTGTATGTGTACCTGCTGTTATGATTGAACTGGTAACGAGTTATACGGTGAGATTAGTATTGATTACTGCGTACGGGATGAGTACGGCAGAATGACATAAAAAGAGTAACTCCAATGATGGAGATTGATATGATTCGGTTGATTGCTCAAAGATAGCAGATGATGATACCGAATGTAGTATCACAGATCACTGCTAGTGTTGATGCAAATGTGATCGCAGAATTATAGATCGAGCAATCACATGATTATGAATATTTCAATTCTTAGTGGTATTACTAAGAGTGATAATGTCCCACCGAATGCTATTATGACTACAAGTATTAGTTATAAACTAAACATGAATAGTAGTCGTAATGAATTAGATCCGGTATGAAGGATATGTTTATTGGTTGTGTTAAGGGGATTATTAATAGTTTACTGATGGTAAAGGGAGGAATAGATTAGCGAGTGGAAAGAAAAGATCGAAATGGTTAAGGATATTGGTAAGAGTCTAGAACATTGTGTAGTGAAATATGCTACAGATATGTTGGTAGATTATGTTGTATCGTGATGGAACACGATGGTACAAAATAATAGTTAGAAAATTTTTGCTTAGATGATGTGGTCGAAATTTAAAATTCTTGTGCTAGAGCACTTTTATTCGAGTAATTAAGTTCAGAGGTTGGAAACTGAACTATGGAAGATAGAAATGTGGTATGCTGATCACTTAGAAAACGCTAATCGTTTGAAGGAATTGTCACGTCTGGTAACATGGCTAATTACTCCTGAAACTAAGCGAAGTGAGCGCAATATTGGGGACTAACTCCATCGATAAGGAGTATAGTCAATCCTGTAAAATATATAACCTTTGGAAGGAGTATAGTCAATCCTGTAAAATATATAACCTTTGGAAGGGTTGTGTCACCAGTCAGCATTGATATATTTGACTCTATGGGAAGCGGACTGGAAGGACGTTAGGAGAGACGTCGAGTATTAAAGAGGAGAAATGATAAAGGTATAGTGCAAGATAGACTTGTGAATAAGTAGGCATGTCCTACAACCCAGAATTATACTAAGACTGGTTCTGGTTTGAAAACATGAACCGCATGAAGGGTCCTTCCCTAAATGTGGAAAATATGGTTATCGGTAGGAAGAAGAATGTCGAGTGATAGTAGGCCACAGGTGTGGTAAAGATGGGCGTAATGCCCCAATTGTAGAACCAATTGAAGCCATGTGAACCGGCAACCCCAACCCATTCGTGTACAACCACTCTGAACCCAACAACTTCAATAACAATCCATCCAAAGAAACCAAATTATGCCAAACAGTTGTACTTGCTATGAATGTGGCAGTACAGAACGTTTCAAAAGAAATTGCCCAAAGTTGAACCAAGGTGTCGTTGGAAGACGAACCTCATGACAAGCATCAACCTCTGATCAAGCAAAGAGCCGTGCTTTTGTGAGTAATTTGAATAAAGCACGTCATGATCCAAAGGTGGTGTTAAGTATGTGGTAGTTTTAAATCAATAGACTTCAGTGATAATTTTTACGGTCGTCGATAGAAGTTAGTTCCCGTTAACCTCCTATCATTTGGAAAGATACCGATTAAGTGAAACTATAGAACCCTATACTGTAGAATCGCTAACGGTAAATCCCTAATGGTTAACTAAATTGTACGGAATTGTCCAATTATTCTGAACGATTAACCTTTCCTTATTGACCTACGACCAGTAAAGCAAAGAAGTTTTGACGTAATAGTTAGCATGGATTGGCTAACTCAACATGAAGCAGAAATCAAATATGAAAAGAAGATGATTAGAAGCTCTCTTTCGGACGATGAAGCGATTAAATACAGAGAAAAGTGTATGGTATTATGTTGCCACTCTAATCTCATCTTGAGATGTTATAATATTTACGACAAGAAGACGTGGTGTATTTAACAAACGTGATTGCCAAAGTATTTAAAAGAAAACATATAGAAGATATCCCGGTGGTACGCAAATTTCCACAAGTTTTCCCAGAAGAACTTCCTGGATTACCGCCAACCCGACAGGTCGAATTCAGAATCGATTTAATGTCTCAAGCTGGCCCTGTTGCTAAAGCACCCTACCGACTTGCACCGTCCGAGATGCAAGAATTATCCAATCAGTTACAAGAATTGTTGGATAAGATTTTATATGACCTAGTTAGTCACCATGAGGTGCACCAGTTTTAATTGGGAAATGAAGGACGGAAGTGTTAGGATATGTGTTAATTAGGGAGAATTGAATAAACTGACGATCAAGAATAGGTATTCACTTCTTCGAAGAAAAATGATCTGTTTAACCAACTGCAAAGGCGATTTATCTTTAGAAAATTGATCTTATATATAGTTATCACCAAATGAAAAATCCAAGAGGAGGACGTTGCAGCAACAGCGTTGCGGACTCGCTACGGCCATTATGAATTCTTATTCATGCCGTTCGGGTTAACAAATGCGCAGGCAGTATTCATGGAACTCATGAATCGAGTCTGTAAACCTTACTTTGACAAATTTGTCATAGCATTCATTGATGATATTTTGATATATTCGCAACGTAAAGAAGAGCACGAACGACGATTAAGGAAAATTGTGGAAGTGTTAAAGCAAGAAGAGCTATACGCGAAGTTTTCAAAATGTGATTTTGAATAAAGAAGGCATAATCCCTTGGTCATGTTGTAAAGCAACAAAGATTTCACAAAGATCCAAATAAGATAGAAACCATTAAAATTGTGCCAAGCGCCGATTTTAAGTCTCCCCGATGGAGACGATGGTTTTGTCGCGTATTGTGACGCATCGCGTAAAGGGTTAGGATGCGTGTTGACGCAGTATATTAAGGTTATAGCCTATGCTTCCCGACAGTTAAAAGTACACGAGTAAAATTACACTACTCACGACGTGAACTGGGAGCGGTTATCTACGCACTTAAAATGTGGAGACATTGTCTCTACGATACGAAGTGCACCATCTTCACCGATCATAAAAGTTTGCAGCACATATTTGATCAGAAGGAACTGAATATGAGGCAACGAAGATGGGTCGAGTTGTTAAGCGATTATGACTGTGACATCCGTTATCAGCCTAGCAAGGCTAACGTCGTAGCCGACGCCTTGAGTAAGAAAGATCGGGTTAAGCCATTGCGAGTGCGAGTGCTGGGGATGATAGTCCAGTCGAACCTTCGAACCTGATTCGAGTAGCTCAACGTGAGGCGTTGAAAGAGGAACAATTGGAAAAGAAGGAATCTTACGGCAATGAGGAGAATTTCGAACAGCGCGTGGACTAAATTCTCTACTTCAAAAATCGGGTTAGGATCCCGACCCTCCATGACCTTCGTGAATTAATCATGGAAGAAGAGCATAGATCGAAATATTCCATACATCCGGGATCGGATAAGATGTACAAGGATGTGAAGGAGTTCTACTGGTGGCCGGGTATGAAAAAGGATATAGCAACGTATGTCTGTAAGTGTACGACTTGCGCGAGAGTTAAGGCGGAACACCAGAAACCCTCGGGGATGTTACAACAACCGGAAATTCCCGAATGGAAGTGGGAGCAAATCACGATGGATTTTGTGACAAATCTCCCTAAGACGTCCCGAGGACATGATGCAATTTGGGTAATCGTGGATCGATTAACCAAATCAGCACATTTTATCCCGATTAGGAATAATTATAACACTGAGAGACTTGCGCAAATTTATATAAATGAAATAGTGTCTCGTCATGGCATCCCCATCTCGATCATCTCCGATAGGGATAGCCATTTCACCTCCAAACTTTGGCAAGCTGTCCAAGAAGCATTGGGAACACGTATTGACCTAAGCACAGCTTACCACCCTCAGACCGATGGTCAGTCTGAGAGGACCATTCAAACTTTGGAGGATTTGCTTCGTGCTTGCGTACTGGACTTTAAGGGAAATTGGGATCAACATCTCCCACTCGTTGAATTTTCCTATAATAACAGTTATCACAGCAGTATAAAGGCAGCACCTTATGAAGCATTGTATGGGCGGAAGTGCCGATCACCACTTTGCTGGTCTGAAGTGGGTGACCCGCAGATCATTAGATCGGATCTGGTCCAGGAGACGACCAGCAAGATTCTTGAAATTAAGAACAACCTGAAAGCCGCGCGGGATCGGCAGAAGAGTTATGCTGATACCCGTCGAAAACCGTTGTCATTTGAGAAGGGTGAAAAGGTATATTTGAAAGTATCACCCTGGAAAGGAGTGGTCAGGTTTGGAAAGGCGGGGAAGTTGGCCCCGAGATATATTGGACCATTCGATATTACTACAAAAATCGGTCCCGTAGCATACCGATTAGAACTACCCGATGAACTGAGTGCAGTTCACAACGTGTTTCACGTATCGAACTTGAAAAGATGTCTGGCGGATGAGACATCGGTGTTACCTTTAGAGGGTGTCCAAATAAATGATAAGCTCAATTTCGTAGAGGAACCCATAGAAATAGTAGACGGGAAAATCAAGCAACTTAGACACAATAAGATTTCGTTGGTCAAAGTTAGATGGAATTCGCAACGAGGCCCAGAATATACATGGGAACGAAAGGACGAATTCCGGAAGAAATACCCCTACCTATTTCCTCAAAAGGAAGTAGTCGAAGCGTAAAATTTCGAGGACGAAATTTGTTTTACGGGGGGAGAATGTAACGATTCCGATGAAACCAGTTATACCCTAACCGGTTTTGAAACATATAGATACACACACAACATCTTTACTTATAATAGTTAGTAATAAAAGGAAAATATATGATGCACGAATTATTATCATCACAACACCATGATTTCATCTTACAAAACTACCCACCACTCATTCCTATCACCTATGTCCATCACCCACCCCCATTATAATCCGTAACCTACCCCATGATCCCATCCATTAGATTTTTTTACCTCATTCAACACTCAACCACACCCATTCTTGAATTGTTTATTCAACCCAACATACCTCATCTTGAGTATATACAGGGGACTTAATATATTGAAACACCAGATTTCAAAACAACAAACATACACACACATCTCTCGGCTCCTTTACACAACACACACAACTTCATCCTCAAGACTACAACTATAAACAAAATTCTAGGCATCTTTAGTGGAGTTTGAAGTCACCTTGGAAGCCAAGATCATCATCTAATCCTTCTTTCTTACTAAACCTAGCATTAGTAAGCTTAACTCATCCTAATCTATTTTTGTTAAGAGTATAACCTTTGTACATGGCCTCAAATCACCCAAAAAGTTAGGCTAAAACATAATTTTATGACATTTGTGTAGAAAACATGGATTATAAACTTATTTTTAATATAAAACACTTAAGAAAACTCCTATATAAATAACGCATGCTTAGGTTTTGACACCACACAAACAAACGTTTAAATCCATATATGTACGCCAATGTTTAATATATTGAATCATTGTTAAAGGGCTTTGAAACATATCAGTAAGTATAAAATTGGTTTATAACACCTTTTATATTTGCATATATTAGATTGAAAGTATTGAGTGAAACTTGAATGAAAATATATAGAGACTTAAAAAAAAAAAAAAAAAAAAAACAAAAAAAAACCCGTTTAAATATGTGTAGGGAATTAAATGAATATTGCACATATATATATATATGCATTGAAAAATATAAATACGTTTTAAAAGATGGTTTTTATGGAACGTTCATTTGGTGTCCAAATATAATTAGTTAGGGTAGTTATATACGGAGAGATTAAAAGCACAATTGGGAAAAACGTTAGTTGCTAAAAAGTATACAACAGACACAGACACACATATATCTGGAAATATATGTGAGTGGAATATTACATTACGAGACTTTAGGAAAAAAAAAGGTATTTTGAAACATAAAGTATAATTATATATTATATTTTATGAAACTTGCGTGTTAAACAAATCACTATAAACGAAATATATAACATGTGTAAATATTTTAAAATTAAAAGTGAGCATGTTCGGATATGCAAAGACGACATAGTGTTATGAAACAAACCGACATTTTAGATATTTATATAAGTTTATATAAAAAAAGAAACTCGAAACTTATCACCAATGGGTCTTCGAAACATGTTTAGTAAAGTAACACTCGAATGAAACACGCTTAACTAGTTAGGTGATGCGCGGTCATGAAACGCTTAAGTGTTAGAATTGAAACACTAGACCTAAATTGTCATTACATGTTATAGGATACTCGTCGGCTGGGAATTGGAGTTTTAAATTATCTAGCACGCATTTGAGAATCAGGTGAGTTTTCACGAGCCCCTTTTAATGAATTGTTTTAATTATATTTTCCCGGGGCGGAAAACATGTCTTATTTAAGTATTTAAGTACATACCGATCGTATGGAAATACTTGTACATTTATATATATATGGTCTGATGCACAGAATATACAAAATGTTTATCATGTGTTATTGTTCTGGGGTAACATAGTTCCCAGGGGTTATTATTGTTCTGGGGTAACATAGTTCCCAGGGGTTATTATTGTTCTGGGGTAACATAGTTCCCAGGGGTTATTATTGTTCTGGGGTAACATAGTTCCCAGGGGTTATTATTGTTCTGGGGTAACATAGTTCCCAGGGGTTATTATTGTTCTGGGGTAACATAGTTCCCAGGGGTTATTATTGTTCTGGGGTAACATAGTTCCCAGGGGTTATTATCGTTCTGGGGTAACATAGTTCCCAGGGGTTATTATCGTTCTGGGGTAACATAGTTCCCAGGGGTTATTATTGTTCTGGGGTAACATAGTTCCCAGGAAGTTAATGGAAATGTTCTGGGGTAACATAGTTCCCAGCATGATTATATTGTTAATAAATGATTATTAAAATGATTTGTCAGTGTTTATTTAAATTAGTGAAACTCACCAACTATTCGTAGTTGACCCGTTTTCTTTACATGTTTTCTAGGTATGCCCAAGTTGGAATGATTGATATGTGCTTAACTATCTGTGCTACCTGTTGGAAGCTTGCTGCTCTATGTTTTGTAATGAATATATATATTAATGTCTTATTGGTAATATATGTGTGTGACACCTAGACAGTAACGCAACTCGCAACAATGTAATATGTTATAAATTAATGTAGTGGTATTTTCTTTATAAGCAATGCTGTTGATATCAGATGTGTCTGTTGCATCCCGTGTACGTTTCCGCTGCGGTTACGGGGTGTTACACCCGACTTGGATCATAACGTACTAGCCACATCAACTCTAATATGTGTCTTGGGCAGACCGATTCCAACAGTTTTTGCACATGTTTAAAGAGGATCAGCTGGCCAGAAGTTATGTTGAAGATATTTTGCTCAAATGACTTACAAAATAAGCATAAATTGAAGATAAATTAAGGGGTGGGTCCCCATGGCCCCCTCATTTGGCCATTAGCTGCCTCAGTTTGTGTGCCAAGTTGAAATTCCAAGTCCAAATTTTGTTCGGGCTTGGGTTTTGCTGCCAAAAATAGTTCGGGTGCGACAAACAACGCAAAAACGAGTGTTTTTTGACTCAATTTTGTAAAATAAGAAAAACATACTAACTCGTAAAATTCCAAAATATTTTCACGTATTGCTTAAAACATAATGATAAGTTTTCTATAAGTCTATTTCATCTTGACAGATGATACAATGCTTGTTTTGGTACCTACGATCGAGTTTAATTTTACAGCTTATAGTTAAATGAAAATCTTTTTGTTAAAGTGGTTTTGCACATACTAGGGCTTTCATTATGTTAGTTATTATAATACATATATCACTTGTATATGGTCCCCCGGTATATCTGTGTCATAATCATGTATCGTTAAGTTAATCGTTCACTCAATACAAATTAACCGGTTACCTGTATACTCATTACGTAGAAAAAGAGGTGTGCCTCGTTTTTCACAAATGTCATATTCTCTCCCCGTTAAGAAATTTCGTCCTCGAAATTCAATGTATCAACGGTTTTCTTTTGAAAAATAGGTGTGGGTATTTCTTTCGGAATTCATCCTTTCTTTCCCAAGTATATTTGGGTCCTCGTTGTTAGTTCCACAAAACTTTTAACAACGACATTGTGTCGTGTCGTAGCAGTTTGGTTTTCCCGTCTGCTATTTCTACTGGTTCCTCTACAAAGTTTAACTTATCATTTACTTTCACATCTTCCAATGGTACTATCGTCGTTTCATCAGTCAGACACTTTTTTAGGTTCGATTCATGGAAAACATCATGAATAGAACTCAATTACAAAGGTATTTTTAGTCGGTAGGCTCGGAACCAATTTTAGCAATAACCTCAAAAGGTCCAATGTATCTTTGAGCTAATTTACCATTTTTACCAAACCTTATAACACCTTTCCTTGGGGACACTTTAAGAAATACTTTGTCACCTACTTCAAAAGATAATGATTTTCTTTGAACATCGGCATAACTCTTTGGTCGGTCATGGCGGCTTTCAGTTTTCGTTTAATCTTATGAATTTTGTTGGTTGTTTCCTTCAAATCAGATCTTGTAACTTGAGTATCACCCTCTTCCGTCCAACAAAGTGGCGATCTACATTATCATCCGTATAAGCTTCGTATGGTTCCGCTTGTATACTACTATGATAGCGATTGTTGTAAGAGAGTTCAATGAGTGGGAGGTGGTGATCCCAATTCCCTTTAAAGTCTAATACACAAGCGGGAAGTATATCTTCTAAAGTTTGAATAGTTCTTTTGGATTGGCCATCTGTTTGAGGGTGGTATGATGTTCTTAGATCTATTCAGGTTCCCAAAGCTTCTTGTACACCTTGCAAGGAATGAGAAGTAAAGTGTCCATCTCGATCAGAAATGATTGAAAGTGGTACATCGTGTCGAGATATGATTTCATCAATATAGATCCGTGTCAGTTTATCTGTAGTGTAGTTATCACGAATTGGAATGAAGTGTGCAGATTTGGGAAGTTTTGGGAAGGTGTGTAACGAAGTCCATTGTTAATTGTTCCCATTTCCATTGGGGTATTTCAGGTTGTAACATTCCCGAAGATTTCTGGTATTCAACTTCAACACAAGCACAAGTCTCACATATACATACATGTGTGGCTATATCCTTCTTCATTCCAGGCCACCAATCAAATTTTTTCACATCTTTATACATTTTATCAGTGCCTGGATGAATAGAATACTCAGATTCGTACGCTTCATCAAGAATCAATTTACGAAGGTTATGAATAGTTGGAATCTAAACTCGGCCCTTGAAGTAAAGTATTTCATCAGTCTTCTTTTCAAAATTCTTTTCGTTCCCATACAAATCTTCTATTTCCAAGAAATCTTCTTTTAACGCTTCATTTTGGGCGATACGAATTTGCTAGGTAAGGCTACTTTGTACCCTAAAAGGTTTAATTCTTTCTTTTCAGCCCAAGGCATTGGCTACAATATTAACCTTTCCTGGATGGTATTTAATTTCTCAATCATAGTCGTTTAACAGTTCCACCTTCTTTGCCTCATATTCAGTTCCTTTTGATCAAATATGTGTTGTAGGATTTTGTGGTCTTTATAAATTGTACACTTGGTACCATATAAATAATGTATCCAGATCTTAAGCGCGAATATAACTGCTACCATTTCCTGATCGTGAGTTGTATAATTCTTATCATGTACTTTTAATTGTTGGGAGGCATATGATATCACCTTGTTTCTTTGCATAAGTACGCATCCTAAACCTTTACAAGATGCGTCACAATAGACTACCAAGTCATCAGTTCCTTCTGGAAGACTTAATATTGGAGCTTCACACACCTTTTGTTTTAACAGTTGGAAGGCCATTTCTTGTTCTTCTCCCCAGTCTTACACTCGGTCCTTTTGAGTTAGGAGGGTTAAGGGTTAGGTAATGCTAGAAAAGTTTTTAATTAAACGCCGATACTACCCATTTAATACAAGAAATTGGCGGATTTCTTTTAGTGACTAAGGCGCTTACCAATTCTTAATAGCTTCTATTTTACTGGGATCTACCTGAATTCCTTGGTTTACAATGTGTCTTAATAATTGCGTTTCTTCCGGCCAAAATTCACACTTGGACGACTCTGCATACCGTTTCTCGTGTATTAATAACTCAAAAATTACTCGTAGATGTTTCTCATGTTCCTCTTTAGTTTTCGAGTATATCAGAATGTTATCAATGAATACTATCAAAAACTTGTTAAGGTAGGGTTTACAGACTCAGTTCATAAGATCCATAATATTATAATATTGTTGGTGTGTTAGTTAACCCGAAAGGCATAACTAGGAATTCATACCGTACCGAGTTCGAAAGGCTGTTTTATGAACATATTCTTCTTGAATTTTCACTTGGTGATTTCCAAATCTAAGATTAATTTTTGTAAAGTATTTTGCTCCCTGAAGTTGGTCAAACAAGTCATCAATTCGAGGAAGGGGATACCTATTCTTAATGGTTACCTTGTTCAATTCCCGGTAATCAATACACATTTGAAAACTTCCATCTTTCTTTTTCACATACAAAACTGGTGCCCCCCAAAGCGTATAACTAGGTCGTATAAAACACCTATCTAGTAATTCTTGCAACTGATTGGATAGTAATTGCATTTCAGAAGGTGCCAATCGGTAAGGTGCCTCAGCGATGAGAGCGGCTCCTAGTATTAGGTCAATACGGAATTCGACTTGTCGGGTCGGTGGTAAACCTAGTAATTCCTCGGAAAACACATCTGAATATTCTCGTACCACTAGAATGTCTTCTAAAAGTTTTTCACCGGTTTCCTTAATTGTTACACTTGCTAAATACGCCTTACAACCTTCGCTCAAGTATCTTAGTGCTTTAAGATGAGATACGAGAGGCAATATAGTACCAGATTTCTCTCCTTGTGTAGTGATCGTTTCATTGTCCGAAATAGGAATTCTAACAGTTTTGTCATTACAAACAATTTTTGCCTTATACTTAGATAGCCAGTCCATACCGACTATCACATCAAAACTTCCTAATTCTACAAGGAGTAAGTCGATAAGGAAGGATTGGTCTATTAGGATAAAAGGGCAGTTACAAACTATTTGGTTAACAATTATAGACTTACCGTTAGCGAGTTCTATAGTGTAAGGATCTATTAGTTCACTAATCGGCATATTCCCTAAGGAAAAAAAGTTAACAGATACGAAACTTCTATCGGCGCCCATATCAAACAAAACGGAAGCATAATGATCAGTAACTAAGAATGTACCTGTTACTACATTGGGATCCTGTCATGCTTCGCCCGATCCAGTGACGAAAGTGAGTCCCCTAGCTGGGTTGGAAGTTGATGCTTGCTCTTGGTTTTGCCGTCTTACTGCACCAGGATTCAATTTGGGGCAGTATCTACTAAGGTGTTCCGTACTACCACATTCATAACATGTACGGAGGCTCATTGTAGGTGGGGTTTGCTGAATAGGTTGTTGCTGAATTGAATTGGTTGGGGGTCTAGGTGGTTGTGGACGGCGATGTTGGGTTGTTTGAGATTATCAGTTTACTGCATCCATTATAGTTCTACAACTTGGGACATAATGCCCAATCTTTCCACATCTTTGACATATGGTCCTTCGACATTCACCCGAATGACGTAAATTACATATTCCGCACTTTGGTAATGACCCTTTGTACGTATCTTGTTTTGTGTCGGAACTGGTCATGGCATAAATTTGAGTTGCAGGACGAATCCATTTATTAAACGGTTTCACTTGTGCTCTAGAGGTATAATCAATTCGTTTCAGACCAGACGATTCACATGGTATTCTTAACACACCGCTTCTTGCAAGATCGAATGTAACAACACCGACTTGTGACACGGCACTTTCTAAAGTTGGGTAGGCTATGGAATTGACTATACTTTTCACCAATGGGGTCAGCCCCCCAAATGTAGCGCTCAATGCGTGGTGTAACCATCCATGGCACTAGACAAACAAGTTCAATAAAACGATCGGTGTACCCCACATGGTCAGCGCCTTTCATTTCCAAATTCCAGAGTTCGTGTTCCAACCTCTGGATTTCTCTTCTTAGGCAAAAATGTTCTAATATAAGAGTTTTGAGTTCAGCCCATGTCATATGGTTTGTTTCTTCTTGTCCCCTTGATTGTACAATTGTGTTCTACCACATTAAAGCTTGATCAACAAACATACATGTAGCATACCTAACTATGCAGTCTGGTGGATAATTACTAATGTTGATTATAGACTCCATCTTTTCGATCCACTTAACCAATCTATTGGGTCCCTCGGTACCCTTGAATTATGTCGGTTTACATGTCGTAAATTGTTTAAACGGGCACTCCCGACGCGGGAGATTTGCGTTATCATAAGTATTGACATTCGGTGGGGGGGGGGGGTTTATTCGTGACATTACAGGTATTTGGTACAGTTTCAGGGTTTCCGGTGACATTAACAGTTGGTCGAGTATTATTATTATTATCAATAGCAGCATTAGTATTCACTATAGTAGTAACATTTGCAGTTGTATTTGCATTTAACCGGCTAGTAGTATTCGTAGCTGCATTAGTGTTCAGTGGAGGTGTAGTATTAGTGGTCGTATTGGTGCTCGACGGTTGGTTAACAGTTGGGTTTGCACGTATGCCAGTAGTGACTTGTGCTACTATAATCGGAATCACTGCTTGTAATTGTCGAGCAATCATTTCGGCCTCTTATGCCTCAGACATGGTGTTAGCTTTCTTTGGGGCCATTCTATAACAATAGTCAAATATATAGTAATTAGTACCATTTCGACCATAGTAACCACATTACCAGGATAATCATAATCATAAACACACAACTATGCCAAAGAACACATTTGTATTATACATAATTGTTACTGTACATATGCATCCAAAATCAGCGCATAGGCTTAACTTGGTATGTGCCAGCTCTTGAATATGCGTACCAAAATTTGTCACTGAGTGACATAGAGACTTAACCCGGTAAGGTTCAGTTCTTGTAATAGTAAGTCAAAAACATCCTCTATGACAGCGCAACATGCTAGTACAAGTGTTGCATGGGGTATCAAAAGACTATATATAAAAAACCATACTACTGTTTTCTATTTATCCATATTTCTATAGTACAACAACCACACACAAACAACCATTGGGCTGCAATAACAGCCTGACAAACCCATAACTGGTTTGCCACCCTGTCCAAAAGCCACCGAGAATGAGCTTTGGATCGTTGTAAGTTCATCACTACCTACCGCATATCCAACATATAATTAATCATATAACGCACGTCTTCTTTGGATGTCGATGGCTATTCTATCGAGTGTTCCACTACCTAAGCAGTCAGTACCCCTAGCTAGGCTAGGTCAGCTAAACGAGGAGGTTCCTGGACGGGTGCAGATATACCCCAGGTAGAGAGAGGTATCTCGGTAACCTGAATGTGTGAGTTTCATCCCTTATGATAGGTCGATCTGGGTGTGGAAGGCATACGATCATGTGGTGGTGTACTAGTACGGGCAGTCTGACTGGCCCTATGAGTTGTTGTAGTCACCGAGGTATGGTGTGATGATGATGTGGGAGATCTAGGAGCTCTAGTGGGTTAGTGGTAAGTACCAGTGGCTCCTACCTCATTCCTAGGTGATGTCCTTGGAGGATAGTTATCACACCTATATCCTAATAAGACAGGCTCATCAGCGGGTGACTCATATGGAACCACATCATCTCCCTCACTTTCGTCCTCTAGATCCTCCTCCGGATCTTCTTCTAGTTCTTCTTCCTCACTAGATAGTGTTGGTATTTGATCATCTAGAAAATCTCTAGCTCTCGACATCCATCTGCACAAAGGTTAATATAAGAATAACAATTCTCAATAATATTAATTATAATAAAGTATAATATTAATTACAGTTTATTACATACATGTATTCATGCATATATCATAGGAAAGCATTATACATGTATATATAACTAATGTTATATTTTTATACACGTATGTTGCCGTTTTTTACCTATTTTGTGTTCAACGACTTCTTCCCGAATTTCCTCGTACGAGCAAGTCTTTTATTACGTTCCGGACCATAATAACCTACTTGTTCATTCGATTTCAACCCAAAAGTCATCAGTATATATTATTAACTATTATTTATTCCCAGAGCTAATCAAGCATATGGTTATATTAGGTATCCTAAAGGATATCCTAATTCTTTATAACCAACAGTTCTGATACCAACTTATAACAGACTCTGGTATCAACCACATTGTTAATAAAGAAAATGAACAATAGTAATTTACATCATATTACATAGCTTTAACATCGTTTACAAATTAGGTTTTCGCAAAATAACCAGTTCTCTACGCCGATTTATTCTTTAACGGTATATATGCTTTTATCTACATCAGTACGGTTTATCAGTTGAAGACATAGCATTTAGAACATCATTCCAACTTTGGAATACCTAAAAATCAAGTTAGAATGGGTCAGCTACAAATAGTTGGTGAGTTTTACAAGTTTAAATGAAACCAGTATAGGTAATAATAGTATTCATGTTTTGTATGTATACGATGTAATTATACTAAGCCACAAGCGAATCCTTTGTACGTGTTGGTTTTTACGTGGCCCAATTGGCCTGTTCGCCCCAAGTAGTATTATGTCTAACACTACATAGCAAATAGTAAGTATAGATGTATGGTCACGTGCAATTGAATAATAGTTCCGGTACACTCCACCGGCCTATCAACTGGGTTTGTCAAACCAATAGTACTATTCACATGTCACTGGCTCGTAGTTAATCACTTGTGTTGGTGGGGACTTGTTAAGTGTTAGCACTTAGATAATTCACATCATAATAGATAGATATATGTAACCCTGGTTCCACCCCAAAAGTTCGTAAAACAGTTTAAAAGTGGGGTAATGAAACTCACCTTATAGGAGTACGGTATCAGTAACACACTAATGTATGCTGTATGCCTCGATTATAACAAAACTCCAATAATCAGTATTGCATTGTTAATAATAGTATAGTTATTAAAATGAGTCAAGTTGTATATCTAGTCTGGGTATGGTTGTTACGCCTAGAACATGTCAGTAGTCTTAGATTGTGATGTTGTACGATATCAAATGTTTAAAATTAGTCTTGAGTCAGTTTCATCGTTTTTCGTGCGTTGTCAAGTTGGTCGTTTACACGTTCCGGAAATAGGTAAGATCACACAAACTTGAGTAAATGTATTGTTTGACAAAATAATTCAATTTATAAAAGAAAAT
Organism: Bidens hawaiensis; assembly: GCF_021521415.1. NCBI lineage: Eukaryota > Viridiplantae > Streptophyta > Magnoliopsida > Asterales > Asteraceae > Bidens > Bidens hawaiensis. Next base: position 23,709 of record NW_027495194.1, on the reverse strand, counting down.
CATGGTTTCAGTATCTAGATTGGTCACAGGGTTCGTTTCCATTTTCATACGGGTTTGATTGTACAAAATGTTTACAATTCACCCGAATTGTCCCGGAATATCTTAAAAAGTTCGTTTTTATCAAATTCATTTAAAAGTATGATATTTTACAACTTTTGACGTTTTGACATACCAATAAGTTCTTTAAACATAATGCTGTCGATTTTATAAAACATATATAAACTAAACCTTTAAGTTATTATAGTTATTTATATAATTATATATAAATTATGGGAATTTTTGTACTAACAAATTCAAATATGTAGAATTTTATAAAAGCAATTCCATAATTAATAAACTTGCTTATTTATTTATAAAAATTTGTTTTACATGTTTTAATTAACCCATAAATCACCCGTTTATACCAAACTATTCCCGTAAAATCTGATAATTTTTTTTAATTGTCAAAATATCATCAAATAACCCTTGTAAAATTTCTAGAACTTAACTCTTTGGTAAAAATATCTTTTGGTGCATAATTCGGCTTTTAAATCTCGATTAAACGAAAATGCACGAACCGTATCTAAACTTCTCCAATTAATCTCAAATTTTATGTGTGATATAACAATGGCATTTCTAAGCTCTCCACAAAATATTATAATTTTTCCAGCAGTTTAACTCTTTTTCACAATAAACCTTCAATGAACGGTAATAAAATCGCCAAATATTCTTCGTTTATCAAAATATTACAAACCTTGGATAGGGACTCATTCATATGATTTTTAATGTCCTTGAAAATTTTAATAGTCTAAAAACAATCTCGCCACAATCTAATCCTAAACATCCCCTAAACGAGTGTTTCTGTTGTTACCTTTGCGGTTTTCCAATCAGTAAGCTGTCTTTTCAAGTTTTTGGTCATTTGTTAGCTATATAGAGTATCTACAGACAAAGTACAACAAAACCAAGCATGAATAATCAACCATCAAGCCTTGTTACATAGGGTTTTGGTTAAGTTTCGAACCGAGTTTTAAAACCGTAAAAACGTAATATAAACGTTCTAATCCGTGTTTTTAGACAAAAAACCATATGTTTTTTATTAATAACCATGTTTAAAATCAAAGTATCTTTTTAGATCCTTTTAAGTGGTTTTAGATGGTTAAACATGGTTTATATTAATCAAAGTGTGTTCTTATGATTAAAAGAAGTTTCAAAGATGATGAAAACCCATCAAAATTGATGTTTTACCTTAGGGTTTTTGCACAAGTTTAGAGAGGATCAGCTGGAAAGAAGTTATGTTGAAGATATTTTGCTCAAATGACTTACAAAGGAAGCATAATTTGAAGATAAATAAAGGGGGTTGGGTCCCCTTGCTGGCAGCCATTATATGGGGGGGTCCCCCAGGGCCCTTCATTCGGCCATTAGCTGCCTCGTTTTACATGCCAAGTTGAAATCCCTAGTGCAAATTTTGTTCAAGTTCGGTTTTTTATGCGAAAACGAGTGTTTTTCGACTCAATTTTTTAAAATAAGAAAAACATACTAACTCGTCGTAAAATTCAAAAATATTTTTACGAAATGCTTAAAACATCATATATATATATATATATATAAGTGTTCTATGTGTCTTTTTCGGCTTGACAAATGATACAATGCTTGTTTTGGTACCTACGATCGAGTTTAAGTTTAAAGTGTATAGTTAAACGAAAATATTTTCGTTTAAATGGTTTTGCACATAGTATGGGCTATAATATCAATATGTTAGTTATTATAATACATATATCACTTGTAATATGGGTTATAATCGGTATCATTCGGTTAATCATTTAATCAATATGAATTATCGGTTAACTGTTTACTTGTTACGTAGCAAATAAGGTGTACCTCGTTTTGTCACGAAGGTCACAATAGCCGCCTAGACGAGTGAACTTTGTTTCCGGTTAAAGCATACATGTCCATACCTCTCACACTATAAACACTCCTCTCGGTTTAATATCTGGACTAGTAAAAGATGTGCTAGTATATGTCTTTGCCCTCAAACAACAACTATGAGTCACAACTTAATAGGCTTGCAGCTTAGTATTATCTCCACCCATTACCCACCGGTTGCACAAAGACTCGGACTAAGGTTTTGTTGAGGCTTAGGTTTGGTTGCGGATTACGCATATTTAATGACTAAGGTAGATGAAACCCAATTTTACAAATACACAAATAAACAATCAATTACAAACAAATTGTTATTTACAATGACTAACATAAAACTCATAACTTCTTTTTGGCTTTTTGCTAAATTTTTTTTTTTGCCAAACATCAAACTGATAGACAGTATTTACAACTCTATTGAGACATATGTACATTGTGTACTATATTCTACCACTGACTATATACAACTCGACAACGAACTGGATTTCATCACATAGGGTTGAAATAAAAGAAAGGTCAATGCTGAAATGGTGTGTAATGTAGGTTTAGAAAATAAAAAGGAATAACGTTCAAATGGGCTCCTTGGGGTAATGTCGGGTAATGAATTTTATTTAGCGGGGAAATATACGTACGGGTTTCTAAAGTCCTAATTCTGCAAAACATACTGGTTACCCTCAATAACTGATGATACATGTTTTATATTTATTATATCATATGTGTAGTAAGTATAGGAGCTATCTCACAATATGACTGTAATTATGGGCTGCCAATATGAAACATGTATATCCGTCCCCTTGACTCGTTATCCCCGCCTGAACGACCCCATTTTCAACTTCTCTTTTTGAAATAAAATTGTTAGGAAAACTATCGAGAAGCTAAAAAACCAACTATCACCATAAACCTATAACTTACCATTAATAACAATAATTAGTATTTAAAACTTTGGTTTCCGGACACTCTTCAATATACTATCGGGCTATAAATTTCAAAATTTCTCTCATCCCCACATTTGAGGTTTGCATTGTCCTCAATGTTAAAAATATAAACTGTTTAAAGAATGTATGGAGGACGGGGTTGAAATTGATTGTTTAACATTTTAAAAACTGGGGGACTAATGTGATAATTCTAACAAATAAATCTACAATTACACTTTTAAAATTCAAACTAAAATAACAAAATTAATTATGAAATCGAAATTACCTGATAAGAATGATAATGCAATGCTAAACGTGGCTCGTAAACTCTCAGCACTCACGAACACTCGTCTTCTACAGAATCTGCAAAATCTCATGATGTGTAGAAGCAAGCTTCTCACGAGTGTAAGACATATGTCTTTTAAGACTTTTGCCAAAAGAATTAATTTTTAAATGTTTTATTAAAACAATTACCAAGCCGAATTAGTTAAGTTTCATAGTTTTGTTAAACGAACTAAAATGTTAAAAGATCTAACTCACTTTCGTAGGAATCACGATTGTATTTAGCGTATGCCAAAAGCCCTTTAAACCCCCTGGTAGCCCAGGTGGACGAGTAAGGTCTCGTGAGTCTTTGTAGTTAACTACACCCACAAAGTTCCAAATACAACAAAATATGCACGAACCTGGAAACATCTGTAATTGACCACCAAGTGTCTTCATAAACCGGTAAGGTTACAATGAAACTCACTGATTCCTTACCCATGTTATGAATATCCTCCATCTCTAAGTATGGCTTCAACCTATAGCCATTCACCACTTGCCTCATATGGTAATCAAAATCTCCAATCTCGTATTACCCGTGATTTCCAGCTCGAACAATCAAATACGGGCCCATCCACTTGCTTTTGAGTTTACTTAGAAAAAGCTTCATCCTCGTGTTGTAAAGCCAAACTCTTTGACCAATTTCAAAATTTTTCAACCGAATTTTAGCATCATGTGCCTTCTTCATCTTTGCATCATAAGCCGATGCACACTCATATGTCTCGTCCAGTAATTCCTCAATCTTGAACAAGTTGTGATTCTATGATAAACCCCGTATCGTTTAAGCAACTTACCAAATTTAAAATTTTTGAAATGGGATCCCCCATCACTAACGATGGTCCATGGGATTCCAAATATCGAGAAACAATTAGTTTGCACAAAGTTGCAAATTACAAGGTGATCATTCGTCCTAGTGGCTATCGCCTCATCCTATTTAGTTACATAGTTGACGACCACTAGGATACACAAATTCCAGTAAGAGTTTTGGAATGGGCCCATGAAATAGATCCCCCATGCCTCAAAAATATCAACTACAAGGATTGGGTTCAAGGGCATCTCATCCCTATTAGAAATGCTCCTGAGTTGTTAACACTTTAAACAGTGTGTCACGAACTCGTAACCATTCTTAAACAATGATGGCCACTCATCAAAATTTTTCTAGTTGAATACTGGCCACTAAGTGACCCCCCACACGCGCATGAATGCGCGTGTTCCAACACGGATCTAACATCCTCCTCGGGTATGCATCGTTTAATCATTTGATCTGCACCAATCTTGAACAAATCTGGTCATCCCAAATGTATTGTTTAGCTTGTGACATTAAGTGCTTTTTCTTCTTCCTTGGTAAATGCTCTGGTATGTCACCTAAAACTTTAAAATTAACAATATGCGCAAACCATGTTTTTTGGGAAATCGCCAAAATATGTTCGTCTGGAAAGGACTCGTTAATGGGTCCGTCCTTGTCTCCATCTTCCACCATGATATGGGAAAAGTGATCTGCAACAACATTTTCACTACCTTTCTTGTCCCGAATCTCTAAATCAAACTCCTAAAGCAGCAAAACCCATCTGATCAATCGCGGTTTCGCATCCTTCATGTCCATGAGGTACCTGATAGCATAGTGTTCCAAATATATAATGACTTTAATACCCCAAATATAATACCGTAATTTATCTAGAGCTTATACTGCTGCTAGTAACTCGTTCTCGGTTGTGGTATAATTCAGTTGAGCACCGGAGAGGATTATCCACGTAGTATATAGCAACAGGTTTCTTTTCTACCCATTGACCCAAAACAGCCCCCACAACATAATCACTCGCATCACACATTATTTCGAAAGGTAAATTCCAATCGGGTGATTGCAAGATTGGGGCTTCGGCCAATTTTCATTTCAAAATGTCAAAGGCTGCACATTCGTCATTAAAATCAAATGGGGGCATCCTTTAACAATAAATTACATAATGGTTTGGAGATATCACTAAAACCCTTAATGAACCGTCTATAAAACCTGGCATGCCCCAAAAATGATCTAATGCCTTTGACATTCGTGGGATGAGGTAGAGTGGAAATAACTTGAAATTTAGCCCGCTCCACCTCTATCCGACAACTCGACACAACATGGCCCAAGACAATCCCTTCTTGGACCATAAAATGGCTCTTCTCCCAACTAAGAACCAAGTTCGTTTCAACACATCTTATCAATACTCTTTCAAGTTGATTTAAACATGATTCAAAATATGTGCCGAAAATCAAGAAATCATCCATGAAGATTTCCAAAGACTTCCCCACAATATTTGAAAAGGTACTCGTCATACACCTCAGGAAAGTGGCGGGGGCGTTACATAACCCGAATGGCATTCGCCTAATTGCGAATGTGCCATACGGGAAAGTGAACGTGTTCATTTCTTGATATTCAGGATGAATAGTTATTTGGTTATAACCTAACTAATCATCTAAAAAACAATAAAATTTCTTACCTGATAGCTTCTCTGCAATCTGATCAATAAACAGAAGAGGGAAGTGATCTTTCAATGTAGTCGCGTTCAGCTTCCAATAATCAATACAGATACCCTACTTGGTTATCGGCCGGGTGGCTACCTTGTTACCTAAGTCGTCCTTAACGACTTGGATGCACTCCTTCTTTGGTACAGTCTGAATCGGGCTCACCCACGTGTTGATAGAAATGGTGAATATGATACTTGCATCGAGCCACTTCAGCGCCTCCTTCTTCACTACCTCTGTCATGTTCGGGTTCAACCTCTTTTAAGCATCATGTGCAGGCTAAATTTCCGGATCGGTAAGAAACTTTTGCATGACAATGGAGGGACTAATCCCTTTCAGATCCGCAATTGTCTACACAACCTTAAATAGGGGCATAATAGACATTCTAACACTAAATTTAACGTTACTTTTATATTTCTTCAATTTATTTACAACAATGCCCCCTCAACTATAATCAACATTTGGAAATTTAAAGAATAGTTACCACTTTGATCCCTCCTCTTTTAACTATATATTATTTATAATTTCACTTTTAACCTAAATTCCCCCACGATTTTTAAATGGTCATAACTTTTTCATACGTTAATATTTTTTAAAAAAAAATTGCATTCTAAAAACAAGCATTTAATTCTCTTTAATTTGAGTATGATATTGTCATATTTTGATTTCAGTTAAAAAAACATCTTACGTATAGTCGTTTGTGGTACGGTTTTGATGGTTTTAAACTAAGCCGTGAGCCAAGTCGTTTTTTGTCATCGAAAACTGAAACCAAACCGTTGAAATTTATAACCCAACAAAAACAAACGATTAACAATGGTTAGATTTCGGTTTCATTTGTACTTCGCTACTAAATTAAGTTTAAAATAAGAATTCTTAATCCACGGTTTTAAATGGAATGATGAGCACCCAAAAATCTCTTACGTGATTATTAAGGCCTGTATTTCCCACTGCATCGCGCGGGCACTCATCTAGTTAAAAATATATAAATCAAAACCACATTAAAAAGTAGAAAACTACTCATTTTTGTGAAATTCACCCAAACATCCAAAGTTCCAAACACTCTCATTCACAAGTCCATAACCCAAGTTTCTACCCCTCTCCTGGAATCACTTAATATACAACCCCATTACGCAATTGCAACATCAAGATATCGACGATGCCTCAACCATTACGGGTTTGAAACTGAAACACCTTTGTACAAAAGGTGAGTTGAAGACCGAGTTAAATTTGGGTCTCTTTCTAAAACCCTTACCGAAGTTGAAGTATTTACGCAATTTCGAGACTCGGGTCAGGGTTTACCTGATTTAGCACAGTTTCAACATTCTGCTCTCTCTTACGCTCTCTGGAAACCACCTCTCTACCCATTGGGACACAGGTACGGTGTGCCTACATCTCACCCTTCCAAGACCCTACTTATAGATGTGCTATTGGTGGGACTTCATTAGGTATGATTGATTGATTGATTGGTGGTGGTGGTGGTGGCAGTGCAATATGTCACATAAGCATGCCATATATATGCCAAATAAGAATGTCACATCATGAAAACTAATAACATTGGTAGAAAAAATGATAAAAGGTGGGGCTGTCATTAGTCATTTCGTTAGTTATAATCGGCAGTGACCAAAAGGTGATAATTGAGATTATTTAAAACCAATATATTATTTTAAAAGTGGCTGTAAATTGTTATTGACACAATGTCTGATTAAATAAAGTATGAACAAACACAAACTCCTTCAACAACCTGCAAAACTTCCACTTAACAACAAATTTGTCATAATTAAGGGGAATTTTAACTTAGGGTTTCTAATTGTTAGATTAAACGAAGGATTTGATAAAGAAGGCGAGAAAATAGTTTCTCAAGACGGTTTATTATCATTATAGCGTCACTTTAAAATGACGCTTCCAATTATTACACATTTTAAAGTATAAAAAAGAAATAAATCTACAAAACTTCATAATACAAAAATTTATGTATAGAATATTAAAATCGTATACATTATTAATAAAAAATAAATTTTTAAAAACTTAGTTTTTATATATGATCATAAAATTTTCGTTAATATAATTCATAAACTAATATAACTTCTATTATATTTGATAAGAATAAAAACTAATTAACAAATTAAATGTTCTTTGGCCCGGTTAAGACAACATAGTCTTGGCTCGAGTGGGGCGGTTGGGGCTCTCTCCGAGAGCTATGGCTGATTATTCAACCACTATGAAAGTCACGGTTCAAAAAAAAATTAACAAATTAAATGTTCTTTTAATACAGAACAATAACTAAAACTACAAAATCTATAAATACAACAAATACATACAAAATAATAAGAAAATCACAAACTAAACATCATACTAGAAAAAATATAATAAACTAATAATTCACCCAAAAATGAAATGATAACACATGACGTACCCATTTTAGGTAGACGTGGAAATAGAGTTGGCCTATAGAAATTCAAATACATCAATTTATTAAAAATGCAAATCACTATTAAGCACAAAATACATATTTTAAACAACAAAAAACAAAATGTTGGGCTACATTAATTGGCAGACACATTAGAGCTCATTTTTGATGATCCATTAAACAACATATACGTTCTACATCACCAACGAACCGTAACAACTCAATACAAACAAAAATAACACAAACCATATAAATTTCTTTATGCATTCATGTATATTAAGACGAAAATTCACATCTTAAATAACAAAATGTTGGATCACGTTAACAACTAGACCAATGAGACCCATTTGAGATATAAACAAAAAACAAACGAATTATACTTTAACTACAACTAATAAATATAACATGTTTCATAAGTGCATATAATCTTTAAGTTTAATACCTAAACACATCCTACATAAAAAAAATATATACATAAACAAAAATTAAAAAAAAAAACTGTTATTAAAAAACACTAAAAGTATCCCGCAGGCTAAAAGCTAGTATATATATATAGGGTAAAGTTAAAATACAAAGAACAACAAAAATAAGAATGGTGAGAAGAAATCCAGTTTATTGATCATAGATTTGAATGACTGAGATTAATTTAATAAATAAAAATTAATGGAAAGGGCATGAAAGTAATAACCCACATTTGTTAACTTTCTCTATCCACGTGCAAGGCACATGTCAATCCCCTATCATTTTAAAATGTCCATAATTTATTCATACGACATTATTTTTTAAAGAAAAATTCACCATAATAATAAGCGTTTTTTTATCTTTAATATGAGTATCATATTGTTATATAAAAATAAAAAAAATTAATGGGTTTTTTTAATTATGTTTTTTTGTTGTTCATTGTGTCTTTTAGTTGAGTTTTCATATGAATTGTATTATAGATTTTGATCGTTATATTTTTCAATTGGTATTCATATTAAAGACAAAAATTAAAACAAAGATTGCGTCATTGTACCGTTTTGTTCGTCATAAACTTTTAGTCAATGTGTAATACGTTCATTGTCTTTTATTCAGATTAACATATGACAAATTCATTTAATTTGAGAAAAATAGTATTGCGTTCAATGTATATTACGTTCAAGTCATTGTGTAATATGTTGTTTGCATTGTATTTTACGTTTCAAGTCATTGTGTTATATGTATTCACCGTTGTGTCTTACGTTTTAGGTCATTGTGTTATACGTATTCATCATTGTGTCTTACGTTTTAGGTCATTGTGTTATACGTATTTCACCATTGTGTTTTACGTTTCAATTTATTGTGTAAAGAAAAATTCACCATAATAATAAGCGTTTTTTTATCTTTAATATGAGTATCATATTGTTATATAAAAATAAAAAAAATTAATGGGTTTTTTTAATTGTGTTTTTTTGTTGTTCATTGTGTCTTTTAGTTGAGTTTTCATATGAATTGTATTATAGATTTTGATCATTATATTTTTCAATTGGTATTCATATTAAAGACAAAAATTAAAACAAAGATTACGTCATTGTGTCGTTTTGTTCGTCGTAAACTTTTAGTCAATGTGTAATACGTTCATTGTCTTTTATTCGGATTAACATATAACAAATTCATTTAATTTGAGAAAAATAGTATTGCGTTCATTGTATATTATGTTCAAGTCATTGTGTAATATGTTGTTTGCATTGTGTTTTACGTTTCAAGTCATTGTGTTATATGTATTAACCGTTGTGTCTTACGTTTTAGGTCATTGTGTTATACATATTCACCATTGTGTCTTACGTTTTAGGTCATTGTGTTATACGTATTTCACCATTGTGTTTTACGTTTAAATTTATTGTGTAAAGAAAAATTCACCATAATAATAAGCGTTTTTTTATCTTTAATATGAGTATCATATTGTTATATAAAAATAAAAAAAATTAATGGGTTTTTTTAATTGTGTTTTTTTGTTGTTCATTGTGTCTTTTAGTTGAGTTTTCATATGAATTGTATTATAGATTTTGATCATTATATTTTTCAATTGGTATTCATATTAAAGACAAAAATTAAAACAAAGATTACTGAAGAGGTAGGTCCCAGCAGAGCCCAGTTGGACCCGCAAGACTCACCTCGAAGATGGACGTCTGCGCAGTTGGACACGCAAGACTCACCTTAAAGATGGACGTCTGCGCAAAGACCAACTGGATCTGCAGGACCCACCACGCTCAGAGAGATGACGTCCTTACGCGCAGTACGCAAGCTGTTCCCGCAGGAAAAGCCTCCCAATGGTGACGTACTCCGCCTGTTCCCGCAGCTACGGATACTAGCCATCAGGGAAGGCTACCCGCACTAACAGCAAGGCTACACGCACAAGGCACTAACTCTCAAATAATTCAGTAATGTCACCTGAAGAAGGAATGAGCTAGCCGGGAATACTCCCGCCCAAAGCCGGGAATACTCCCGCCCAAATGAGCCAGTCCGTACGCTACTGGAGGATCTTTTGTACTATACCTGCCAAGGTATGGACAAAATATCTGACCAAAGCAGCGACAGCTCACTGACAACAGTACAACGAGCAGCACGCTCTAGTACTTAAAGTCACTATCAGCCGCTGCCTACTCACCAATCCCTGTCGTGGCACGTACATAGCCTGCAGTTGGTGGAAAAGGAATAGTACACAGCCGGCCATGTCACTATCAGCCGCTGCCTACCCACCAACCACCAGCATGGCACGTGCGTAGCCCACAGTTGGTCGAAAAGGAATAACATACAGCTGGCTGTACCTGCTTGGACACCTACCTTCGGCTATAAATACTCCAACACCTTGGAACGGTATCATATCTTATTATCATATCTTCTCATATATCTGCTCTAGTCATTTCTCTTAATATACACTTATATTCAGAGCAATCTAGTCTAATTCTCACGCCGGAGGGTGGTCACAAGGAGGTACCCCCCCTTCTCAGTGACGAGCTCACGGTGTCTGTTTTGCAGGTGATCAGAAGAATAACCATCTTTGCCGGACCTAACCCTCGTGGGAAACATCTATTTAACCCCCAGATTATCCGTAATCTGCCCGGGGTCACCTAGTGTTTCTTCATTGGCGCCATCCGTGCATAAAAGCTAGAACTAATTCTTTTTCAGTTTTCTCAAAACTTCTGGAAAGATGGTTAAGATTACTCCGGTGCCAAGGCCAGCGAGTGACCAAGTAACCCCGGTAACCACAACCCCAGCTACTGGGGGGAACACCGGCGAGTACACAAGTTTTACGAACACTACCCCGGTTACCCAAGCCGAGGCAAGTGCAGTAAATTTTACGAACACTACCCCGGTTACCCGAGCCGGGGCAAGTGCAGTAAACAATCCTTCACTGGGATTCACCGATACCCAGTTGGAGAGACAACAGACGAGGCTCCCCCGCCAAACACTTGATCAAGTTAAAGCGTGGGCGGAAGCACGTCAGAGGGAGTTCCAAGCCGAGTTGGACGAACGCTTACGTTCACTCCAACAGGCTGACGAATTCGGAAGCACTCGACAACAGCTCAACATGAGCAATGAGTGCGAGTACTGGGACGATGATCGGGAGGAATCCGACAGCGACGCAAACCCTCGCCATAGGGCGAAAGGGAAGCGTAAGGAAACGGACTTCCAACTGAGAAGGAATTTTGGAGAAACCTTCAAACCAAAAAACGCGGGTGGAAACCCACATGACTTCTCCAAAACCTTTAGACCAACTGTTGCAAATGCGGGAACGTCCAAGTTTGCAAGGGACATTGCGGAATCAATCGCCCCGAAGAGTGCCAAGCAAATGTCCAATATAGGCACATACGATGGTATATCTGACCCAGACGATCATTTGAACAGATTCATAGCGGGGGCAACCGTCAGCAATTGGACGGAACCCACGTGGTGTTACATGTTCCAAATGACGCTTGTTGGGGCAGCCAGAGCGTGGTTCGACCGTCTACCGGTCCACCACATCTACGATTGGGCAGACTTCCAGCAGAAGTTCAGCCAACACTTCAGTCAACAACGAAAGTATACCGAAGAGCAATGGACGATCCTCAACTGCATCCGAGAGGAAGATGAGTCTTTACTAGACTTCATCACGCGCTTCAATTCAAAGAATCTAAGTCTAGGCACTATTAGCGAAGATCTTGTTCGCGCTGCTTTCATCCAGGGCGCCGAATACCCAGAGCTCATCCGCACCTTAACGGGTAAAGATGGCATGCCATCCACGTGGGATGGCATCATGACAGCAGCTAACGCTTCGCGGAAACGGAAAAGCAACTGGGTAGAGATCTTCCCCAGAGCCAAACCTTTACACTCAGAAAACAAGAGAAAACAACGTCCTTACGCCCGACTAAACAAAAAGAGGAAGCTAGGCATTTGGCAGTCAAGGGTAAACTTTGACACCTCATCCGGCTCGCACCCTCGGTTAGGCGGAAGGGATAACATGCAGTCGTCGAACCGGAACTCCAGATGGACGCCACTCACCAAAAGCGTCACCGAGATATTCGCCACTGAGAGGCTCCCATGGCCAAAGGCTCCAATTATCCGACAGCGTCCAAACGCTGATCAAAGCAAATCATGTGACTTCCACACGACAAAAGGCCACACCACCGAGGAATGCTTAGACTTGAAGGACGTCGTCGAAGCATTTGTCAGAGATGGGAAACTCACGCACCTCGTGGCGTAATGAACGCTGAGCAGGCTAATGCGTGTAGAACCCCAGTTGGGGAAAACACGAATGAAACTGCAGCTTCAATGTTGGAGACTACACACTGCGTAAACAACGAGATTCCGAACCAGGTACATATCGGCTCGAAAGGCTCGATGACACTCCCATCCCAAGAACATGGAAGGGAGCTCAATTACACAGGTTGCGTGTAGATCAATTCCAAACTTGTAAAGAAAAGGCCCAGAGCCACTTCTAATGGAAATGATTCTCCTTACCACATTGACGTTGATGGTCTTACATTTATACTTATGAACTTTCCACACTGATATGCCGGTATTCACCGCATAAATAAGTGTGAAAAGAAGTCGTTGCGTGTGGACGGCGGCAAAACCCGCATAAACACAAAAACCGGCAAAAATTTCTAACAGATGAGGACAACCTTCACGCAGGTCAGTTATAGGTAAAGTTTGGTCATCCCACTAAATGAAAGTGCCGGTCCTACCCGCACAATCATGATAGAGGAAACTGAACATTAACCTATTGACAACCGCGCGTAGAAAGGTTTAACTTATTCAAAACGCTGATATGCCGGTATTCACCGCATAAATAAATGGAGAAGTCGTTGCGTGTGGACGGCGGCAAAACCCGCATAAACACAAAAAACGGCAAACTTTCACGCAGGTCAGTTATAGGTGAAGATTGGTCATCCCACTAAATGAAAGTGACGGTCTTACCCGCACAATCATGATAGAGGAAACTGAGCACTAACCTATTGACAACCGCGCGTCGAACGGTTAACTTATTCAAAACACTTGGAAAATTGCTAAGTTAAACTAAAGTATGCACGAGCGAATCATATATTGTGTATGCGGCAAAACAAGTGCCAAATTAAGCTATAATATGCATGAGCAAGTCATATAACGTTTATAAAGCAAGTCATCCAGTGAAAGTGGCGGTCCTACCCGCACAAACATTTGTATTTCATAAAAAATTCAAACATTACAATAGCCGGGTATCTACCCGCCTACAGAAATATAAATCTATCCTAACGGTGGGAAGGGATCTCAAGGTTCAAACTTCAGGACCACTCCCTCCAAACCCACTTGTACCCGCACCATCAGATGGCTGTAGCGGTTCAAGGAAAGTCTTGAGAATGGTTAGCCCATCATCAGCAGCAGCAATTTCGTTCACCTTCTCCACCACCGGATGCGGGAAGGCAGCATACTGGTTCACTGCTTGGTCATAGGCAACTTCAGTGTCCACGTCATAAAGAGGGAAGTTGGAAGGCGGGATGCCCTTCTCAACAAACCCCAGACCAAGCAAGAAACCAGCCTTTTCCCCATCCTCATGGGAAGCGTTGACGGCTGCGCTCTTGGCATCGTCATAAGATGTGTTCGTGAAGATCCGATGCACAACCTACAACAAGAAAAAATATATCAAACTTTAAGTATAAAGAAAAGCGTAAAGACATTATGAAGCTACGCATACCTGCGACAACGCTTCTCGTAGAAGCCACTCCTTGGTGACCAGAGCCTCCTGGAGGGCAGCTTGAGCTTCATCACGGGCGCGTTCGGCTTCGTTTTTAGTAAGGTTGGCAAGCAACACATCTTTAGCTGCAGCCTCTTCAACGCCCTTCAACTTACGCTCAGTGTGGTCAAGCATGCCCCTCTGGTCCAAGATCTCTTGGAGCTTCTTGGCATCTTCCATGGCCAAGGCATCATGAGCCTGCTGGAGCCTCTCTAGTTTGGCTTTAAGCTCCTCATTCTCGGCGCGCAGAGGCTCAGCAACAGCTTCAGCCTTGGTGGCCCTCTCGGTCGCGTTCCGCGCAGTTTCCTTAGCCAACCGAAGCTGTTCGTTAACAGCTTGGGTAGCCTTGGAACGGGCCTCGAGACGGGCCTGAACTTCAACCTCGAGGGCCTTGAAGGCCTTTTCCTTCTCCGCAGCAACGGCGGAAAGTCTCCTGTTCTCCTCCCGGATAGCTCGCGCCTGAGCCACTTCCTGGCTACGCGCCGTCTTTAACTTGTCGTTTTCACGACAAAGCAACTCGACGCGCGGCTGCATCCGGGCAAGGAGAATCCGAAGCTCGTTCGTCAGCCTACCCTCCTGGAAGCTAGACATAGCTTCCCCCAACGCACCACTTGGGGCGGTGTGACGCGCCCACTCGACGCAGTCCACAGCCGTCCGAAGGGTTGTTCCTCGGCGGATGTTCCACCGTGGAACATACACCTCATTGGAATCCGACACTGTAAAAACAAAAAACCGCTAGGAAAAGAAAAAAAAAGGCCAAAATAACCCTACGCACCTGTATGGTCGACAACAGGCCGATAGCCGCCAAACCCATCACCCGAACCTAAGGGATATCCATCCAAGAGGTCAGGCAGATGGGAAGGAGGCAGAGATTGGCTAGAAGCCCAAACCCTGAACATACCTGCTGAACCGGCCGGGGACGAGGTAGTCGCCGGTGCCGGAGGCACGGTTGAAGCCGCCGCAGTAGAGACCATCGGAGGTGAACTCACTGGAGGTCAACTCACAACCGTGGCCGCCGCTGCGGAGGAGCCCGCAGAAACAATCACCGCCGGCTCAGTGAAGGATGCAGTGAATATGGCACTGACAGCCGGCAGAGAGGACGCTACAGTTGGAACAGTTGCCTCAACGGGATGAGCAACTGAACCAATGCTGCAAACAGGCGCAGCCGCCTGGGTCATCGCCTCGGGTAGATTGACCAAACCTACCGTCATGGGTCCAGAAACGCTCCTCCCCGCTCCACTTTGGAATGCGGTAGCATCCACGCCTGCATGAAGACAAGATATTAAAAACAATGGCGGAAAGAATTGCGGGTAAGATTAATTACACTTACGAGTTTTCTTGAGCTTGAAGGTTCTGACTGGCGGGGACGAACCCGATGGAGCCGGCCTCTTCACGCCGGTCACCGTCGTCGTACTGGGCGGATCGGAAGTGACAGCTGTCTCAACCTCCGGGACAGTTGTCTCACCACCACCAGGGTTCCTCGCCGCCTCCTCACTTTCGGTCTCCGAGTCAGACCGGTTCCCCTGATTGGCAGTGGAGGCAACCTTCGCCTTGCCCTTCACGCCGGCAGCTTTCTTCTTCCTCACGAAGAAAGGACCGTCTGCGGATTCCTCATCAGAAGATGACAAAATTAGAGAAACTCCAGCAGAGGTTTGAGCATGAAGAGGGCGAGGGTTAATGAAACCCTTACCTGGCCGCGTGGCGCTCAGAATTTCGTGGCCTGGCGGGTAGACCTCCACAAACCGATCCGCCGTTTGCTCCAAGATGGGCAACTCGTTCTCGTCGAGAGCACGAGTACCCAGTCGAGCGGGACCACCGCTCTCACGCGGTTGCAGAAGCGACTGCAAGTTGTTCCTTTCTGAAAATAAACAGAAACAGGTAGAAGAAAAACCCTAAAGCAGCAAAAAGATATGAAGCATACCGTAAGGGATAGAGTTCAAACCGTATTCGAGGACGATGGGAATCTGTGGCGCCTCTGCCCCAGCATCCTTCCATACCCGGCTCATCCCGAGCATCACCATCCCAGACTCCGCAAAGCGGTAAACCGGAGTCTGGATCCCGGAGATCTTGGTAAACCATTCCGCCTCCTGGTAGTTGAAGGCGTGAAGGTTCGGGAGTGCCCTCCCGTTTTTGAATGTCATCGCAATGGGGACGACACGGGCAGAGATGTAGAAGAAACAGGTAGAAGAAAAACCCTAAAGCAGCAAAAAGATATGAAGCATACCGTAAGGGATAGAGTTCAAACCGTATTCGAGGACGATGGGAATCTGTGGCGCCTCTGCCCCAGCATCCTTCCATACCCGGCTCATCCCGAGCATCACCATCCCAGACTCCGCAAAGCGGTAAACCGGAGTCTGGATCCCGGAGATCTTGGTAAACCATTCCGCCTCCTGGTAGTTGAAGGCGTGAAGGTTCAGGAGTGCCCTCCCGTTTTTGAATGTCATCGCAATGGGGACGACACGGGCAGAGATGTAGAAGAACTCCCGCTTCCAAGACCGAAGACTGCGCTCGGTAGCACAGATCTTCAAACCCTTGATCCGAGTGATCAAGGTGTACCAGCCCTGGATGCACCTCCAGGAGTAGAAGGTCATCAGGCGGTCGACGCGGGGCTCAACGCCTAGAATGTGGCACACCCATTCAAAGTGGCGAACCTTTGCGATCGCCATCGGGTGCACCTCCGTCAAATGTACACCGTGTTTCTCCAAAACACGGTACAAGAACTTCGTCAATGGGAACATGAGATTCCCATAGATGAAGAATGCAGCATACACTCCTATCTTGCCCTTGGGGGCATCGTACACCGTCAGGTGAGACTCAGGAAACTCAGGCTCGAAAGGCTCGAGCATGAACTTTTTGACGATGTACTGGTACAGGTCAACGGAAAGAGCACACTGGCACTCGCCAGCAGTACTCTTATCGTCCTTATCAGACGCGGACATCGGGTTCTCGGTGTATACCTCGGACTCCTCGGCAGTAGCCTCAGGATCACGAATGGAAGACATGTTTTGGAAGATGGAAAGAAGAACGATTTAAGGAGAATGCTCGACAAAAGTTAGAGTATTCGCCGAAAATCGCTTAGAAGAAGAAGTGAAACTGTGAGTTGAGACGCATCCTCTCCTCCCTTTATATACTCATCGCAATAAATGCGATGAATTTAATGCGGGAGAGAGAGAAAAGCGCAGGTGCAATGAAACTATGACACGTGGAAAGAGCAAGCTGGCAACAGCTGTCGACAGGACGCGCGCCGTAAACTTCGCGCCCACGCGCCCGAAAACTCGCGCCCACGCGCCTGAAAAAGCGTCTGGAATGACCATATACTGTCACGTCGCCATAACTTCTTGCACGTCCTGAAACTGTCAGAAGAAACCGTCGGACGACGCTGACGTACCTTCAACGGTTAGACTGTTCTTATCCTTTCACCAACTCTTCGAATTTCAAAAAGATTCAAAAAGATTCAAAAGAGGGACTACACCCCCTTACCTTGGCAACCAAGTAACTATAAGACGGGTGCGGGTACAGTTTCAAGGCAAAACCCTTCACATACTTAGCACCCGCAGGGAATTGAAGCCAAGAATACCTTGGCAACCAAGTAACTATAAGACGGGTGCGGGTACAGTGTCAAGGCAAAACCCTTCATATACTTAGCACCCGCAGGGAATTGAAGCCAAGAATACCTTGGCAACCAAGTAACTATAAGACGGGTGCGGGTACAGTGTTAAGGCAAAACCCTTCACATACTTAGCACCCGCAGGGAATTGAAGCCAAGAATACCTTGGAAGTAAAGTAACTATAAGACGAGTGCGGGTACAGTGTCAAGGCGAAACCATTCACATATTGAGCACTCGCAGGGAATTGAAACCAAGAAGGATCTTCTGGGCCATGCTTATGGAAAGGGATATAACATCCCCGCATAGCGGGAACGTTGAAAACTAGATTGTTGGAAGCTCCAAGATGGAATTGGTTGTTTAACATAATTGATCACTATGTTTAAAACTACCAAAACCCCGTGGAGAATCTACACAAGTGAAACTCCACGCTCCCGACTTGCGAGGAGGTTACACACCTACCCGCATCATACCCAAAGATCAAGCAGAACAGTGGGAAATTCTGCACGTGACATTAGGAAACCCGCGGGAAGAATCCCCGCGGAGAACCTTAAAACTAAACCCTTTTCAAAACCCATTGCTTAAGTCCAAAAGTTCACCTCACTTATTAACAATTCATGAGAAGAACATTGGACTGGGGGGACTTGAAGAGGTAGGTCCCAGCAGAGCCCAGTTGGACCCGCAATACTCACCTCGAAGAGGGACGTCTGCGCAGTTGGACACGCAAGACTCAACTTAAAGAGGGACGTCTGCGCAAAGACCAATTGGATCTGCAGGACCCACCACGCTCAGAGAGATGACGTCCTTACGCGCAGTACGCAAGCTGTTACCGCAGGAAAAGCCTCCCAATGGTGACGTACTCCGCCTGTTCCCGCAGCTACGGATACTAGCCATCAGGGAAGGCTACCCGCACTAACAGCAAGGCTACACGCACAAGGCACTAACTCTCAAATAATTCAGTAATGTCACCTGAAGAAGGAATGAGCAAGCCGGGAATACTCCCGCCCAAAGCCGGGAATACTCCCGCCCAAATGAGCCAGTCCGTACGCTACTGGAGGATCTTTTGTACTATACCTGCCAAGGTATGGACAAAAGATCTGACCAAAGCAGCGACAGCTCACTGACAACAGTACAACGAGCAGCACGCTCTAGTATTTAAAGTCACTATCAGCCGCTGCCTACTCACCAATTCCTGTCGTAGAACGTACATAGCCTGCAGTTGGTGGAAAAGGAATAGTACACAGCCGGCCATGTCACTATCAGCCGCTGCCTACCCACCAACCACCAGCATGGCACATGCGTAGCCCACAGTTGGTCGAAAAGGAATAATATACAGCTGGCTGTACCTGCTTGGACACCTACCTTCGGCTATAAATACTCCAACACCTTGGAACGGTATCATATCTTATTATCATATCTTCTCATATATCTGCTCTAGTCATTTCTCTTAATATACACTTATATTCAGAGCAATCTAGTCTGATTCTCACGCCGGAGGGTGGTCACAAGGAGGTACCCCCCCCCCCTTCTCATTGACGAGCTCACGGTGTCTGTTTTGCAGGTGATCAGAAGAATAACCATCTTTGCCGGACCTAACCCTCGTGGGAAACATCTATTTAACCCCCAGATTATCCGTAATCTGCCCGGGGTCACCTAGTGTTTCTTCAATTACGTCATTGTGTCGTTTTGTTCGTCATAAACTTTTAGTCAATGGGTAATACGTTCATTGTCTTTTATTCGGATTAACATATAACAAATTCATTTAATTTGAGAAAAATAGTATTGCGTTCATTGTATATTACGTTCAAGTCATTGTGTAATATGTTGTTTGCATTGTGTTTTACGTTTCAAGTCATTGTGTTATAGGTATTCACCGTTGTGTCTTACGTTTTAGGTCATTGTGTTATACGTATTCACCATTGTGTCTTACGTTTTAGGTCATTGTGTTATACGTATTTCACCATTGTGTTTTACGTTTCAATTTATTGTGTAAAGAAAAATTCACCATAATAATAAGCGTTTTTTAATCTTTAATATGAGTATCATATTGTTATATAAAAATAAAAAAAATTAATGGGTTTTTTTAATTGTGTTTTTTTGTTGTTCATTGTGTCTTTTAGTTGAGTTTTCATATGAATTGTATTATAGATTTTGATCATTATATTTTTCAATTGGTATTCATATTAAAGACAAAAATTAAAACAAAGATTACGTCATTGTGTCGTTTTGTTCGTCATAAACTTTTAGTCAATGTGTAATACGTTCATTGTCTTTTATTCGGATTAACATATAACAAATTCATTTAATTTGAGAAAAATAGTATTGCGTTCATTGTATATTACGTTCAAGTCATTGTGTAATATGTTGTTTGCATTGTGTTTTACGTTTCAAGTCATTGTGTTATATCTATTCACCGTTGTGTCTTACGTTTTAGGTCACTGTGTTATACGTATTCACCATTGTGTCTTACGTTTTAGGTCATTGTGTTATACGTATTTCACCATTGTGTTTTACGTTTCAATTTATTGTGTGACATGTATTAATCATTGTGTTTTATGTATTAGATAATTTGTTGTTATTTTATTCTTATTTTTACATATTATTTTTAAACAATGGTGTTATTAGTATTTAAAAAAACATAATGATGAGTAGAAAGACACAATGACGAAAAAAGACAGAATGATAAGCGAAAAGACACAATGGTGTGCGAAAAGACACAATGACGAAAAAATGCACAATAATAAGCGAAAAGACACAATGGTGCGCGAAAAGACACAATGACGAAAATAGACACAATGACGAAAAAAGACACAATGATAAGCGAAAAGACACAATGGTGTGCGAAAAGACACAATGACGAAAAAAGGCACAATGGTGTGCGAAAAGACACAATGGCGTGCGAAAAGACACAATAACGTGATTTTTGTTTTAAATTTTATATAACAAAATCATAATCATATTAAAAATAAAAAAAACGCTTGTTATTATGATGAATTTTTTTTAAAAAAAATATCATACGAAAAAGTTAAAAACGTTCTAAAATGATGGAGGTATTAACATGTGCCATGCATGTGAAGAGAGAAAATATTTACAGTTACCTCTATACCCTTTTTCTTTTGATGCCCACTTGATACATGTTAATTATTTATGACTTCTCGCACTTCTAATTTTTGTCACCTTTTGTAGAATAACTTGACTCATATATATATTCCCCCTTTAGAGGTCCACATATGTTAATAAACGTTACCCATCCTTTTATTCTTAATCAGGTCGGGTTGTTACGATGAATAATCCGGAGCAATCAGCTTCTTTTTTCAACTATCAACTTGTATTAGTTTAATCATACATAAAGATTTACGTTACTAAAATAACGCAAAATAACATTTAATTTTATATTTTCTTTCACATCATAATCATCCTACTTGGAAGTTGGAACATCATTTTATAATACCGACTTAAATCAGTGTATAACGCTAGCAGAGCTGCCCGAAATCAATGCTACTGTCACAGTGTGCATGAGGACAGAGCCAATAATTTTGAATACAACTTACAATGTACATGAGTTTGTAGTGTCGGCCCAAAAAATAAAATTAAAATCGATTGTTTCAAAGGCAATTAAGGTATCCATACCCAATCTGCCTTGTATCTACTCATCTTCATCATCAGAATCTCCATAAACCACACCAATATAGTGCCCTAAGGTCTCGAGATTGAGGCCTGGAAACCGATGAGAGGTAGTAACCGGCACAGGATCTATCTGCACAAACGGCCAGTGCATGTTTTCAGCCGCTTCACATTCTTCCCACCCGTCACCGATCGCACAAAACTGCACGTTCGACCCGTTAAACCGTTCTTTGATCAATGAAAAACATTGATATTTTCCCACCTACCATGAGCTGTAAACTGTCCGTTTTCGACAATCAGTCAACATGAAATTCATTGAAAATAAAGCAATGTTCTACTTATTAATTATAATACTAATTAATTCTATAAATAATATACCTTTTTCAACTATTTAACGTCTTAATAATTTTATTTTTCTCTAATAAATTCCATTCATGAATATAAAAGAAAAAATAAAAACAAACTAAATATGTGGCCGTGATTATTTTTTAACATCGTTCCGACATAATTTAAAAAAAAAAAAACCGAGTTGGTTCTGTAAAAGTACCAAGACAAACTGAACTGATACAGGCTGAACAACGTACGTATTGATGTCGTGTTATCAGGCCAGGTATCGGTGATTGTTTTTATGGTTTTCAATTGATCTAATACACGTGTCTACGTCTTTTTAGGCATGTCACGACTTTATTTCTGTGTTATGTGAGTCAACTTTTATGTAATCAAACTTTTTAAATATGTAATACACATCGGTATTTTTTTCATTACCGGCACAGAAGCCGCAAGTTGCAACTTAATGTATCTAACTTCTATTATATTAGGTTTGATACTACTGTAAACAATTTCTTATGCATACACCAAATAACACCAGTGCATTGAAAAAAAATGTAAAAATGTAAGGTAAAGCGACCAACCGTTATCATAGGAAATCAAATCATCGAGTCGAAACAATAGACATTTCACGAGGCTTGGGATCAACGAGCCTGAAGTCACAATAATATTTATGTTTTCTGCTCCGTTTCCACCGGCACATTGTGCCACACAGGCTCGCGCTGCAATACAAGACAAGTTTGACTAAAAGGGTGAACTTCTTTGACTATATAATTATTAGGCATAACCATATAAACTTACCGGAAGACAGCCATTTGTCTGTAAATCATCGGTCACCACATAAAGAATTGTCCCACGATTTAATCATCTTTTCCCCAAACAAGTTGCGCAAGCCCTGCATATTTAGGTTTAGAGTACAGCTATAGTCAGTTGTAAATTGCGGAGTAGAGCTTGCACGATTATCAAGACTTGGTAACGTATGTGTCTATATCCTTTTGCAGTAACTAGTAACACAACAATTGTTTTATTCTACTTAAAAAATAATAATGCCAAGGAATATATTGTAGGACATAAAGGATATTTTCAAACTACAAAAATAGAACTTTTTCAAGCAAATCATAAACAAACAAAATAATAATACCAACAGTAACACTTTCGGTTTCTGACTTTAATAAGTGACATTACTATGTAAAAGAATTAGAATTCTTTCTGCAAGTTATAAGATTAGAGTTTCAGTAAAAACCAAATTTAAAAACAAGTTTCTTTTCCTGTTAAAGAAAATTATAACCTACCAAAAAAGCAGAAAAATTGACATTAAATTACATTTAGAAGAACAATAATTATGAGTATCCAGACTAATACAGTAACATTTACAAACGATGAAATCTGCAGTTAGTAACACAATTACATACTTTAGGACAGCAATCAAATATCAAGAGTTTCAAAAAACAACCTTTTTATACTTGTCAGCAATAACCCGATGCCTATACGCCAATTTCTTTTTATTAGCATCATCATCAAAAGCAACACCAACGAAACCATCATTCGCAAATCGCAACCACTTAGATCCAACCCATCATCATACTCCCTCATTGCATCCACAAACGGCTTGTTACAGCCTTCAATCTGCCCAAATAGTAATGTTACGACCCCAGGATCTATGAATGTAATTTTATACAAAAGGGCTAGCTGCTCAACTTGTTTCCAGTTTAGCAAGAGCGATACGATTTAACACAACAAATTTTCAAACAAATAGTAATTTTACGACCCCCTGGATCTATGAATGTAATTTTATAAAAAAAAAAGAAATAAATAAAAAGGGCTAGCAGGGCAGCTTGTTGCTAGTTTACCAGAATGATACGATACGATTTAATACAAGAAATTTTCAAACATATAGTAAGG